>NW_021963229.1:0-141795 GCF_901765095.1 Microcaecilia unicolor
TCTCTGTCTCTCTTTCCCTCTCTGCCCTTCCACACAGTATTGCCTCTCTCTCCTCCGTTCAGCATCTCCTCTGTCTCTCCTAATCCCCCTTCCAGCATTGCGTGTCTTTCATTCTCCCCCTAGCATGCAGCACTATCCTGACTCTACTCCCTGCACCATTTAGCTTTTCCCTTGCCTTTCTTCCATCCAGCCTTGCTCCTATTTCTCTCTCTGTCCCCCCACCCACCCACCATGCAGTAGTACTTAAGAACATAAGAGTTCCAATACTGGGTCAAACCAATGGTCCATCTAGTCCAGTATCGAGTTTCGAACAGTCACAAGTACCTGGCAGAAACCCAAACAATGGCAACATTCCATGCTACCAATCCCATGACAAGCTGTTGCTTCCCCTATCTGTCTCAATAGCAGACTATGGACTTTTCCTCCAGGAACTAGTTCAAACCTTTTTTAAACCCAGGTACGCTAACCACCGTTGCTACATCCTCCGACAAAGAGTTCCCAGAGCTTAACTATTTGTTGAGTGAAAAAATATTTCCTCCTATTTGTTTTAAAAGTATTTCCATGTAACTTCATTGAGTGTCCCCTAGTCTTTGTACTTTTGGAACGACCAACAAATCGATTCAGTTCTACTCATTCTACGCCACTCAGAATTTTACAGACCTCAATCAAAAGTCCCCTCATCCACCTCTTTTCCAAGCTGAAGAACCCTACCCTCTTTAGCCTTTCCTCATATGAGAACAGTTCCATCCCCTTTATCATTTTGGTCGCTCTTCTCGGAACCTTCTCTAATTCCACTTTATCTTTTATGAGATACGGTGACTAGAACGAAACGCAATACTCAAGGTGCGGTCACAACATGGAGCGATACAAAGGCATTATAGTATTTTTCGGTCTTATTCACCATCTCTTTCCTAATAATTCCTAGCATCCACTTTGCTTTTTTGGCCGCCGACACATACTGAGAGAAGATTTTAGCAAATGATCTCTCCCCCCATTTAGTATTGCCTCTGTGGTCTCTCTGTCTCTCTCCTTTCCCCCCCCCCTCCCATGTAGTCTTACCCAGTTTCTCTCTCCCTCACCATGCATCCCCTATTACCCATTTTCTTTCTCTGTTCCCTTCCATGTACTGACGTCAAGCAGCATAATTTTCCTTCCTCCTTCCTCTTGCAGCTCTGCCAGGCCGCACTAATAACCCAAAGAGAAATGCAGGATCGCAGGTTTCTGCTTGCTGCTAATGACTGTTTCCTGTGCCAACCCCCGGAAGTTTACATGAGAGGAGGCAGGACCAGCACAGGAAACAGTAGCAGCAGGCAGAGACCTGTGGTCCTCCTACGTGTCTTGTTGGGTTATTGCCGGCAAGGCTGCAAGGGGAGGAAAGGAGGAAAATTGTGCTGCTTGACGTGAGTACATGGAAGGGGACAGAGAAAAAAAACGGGTAATATGGGATGGGTGGGGAGGGAGGGAGAGAGAAATGGGTAAAAATGAATGGGAGGAGAGAGAGCCAGTGGATGCATGGATGCTGGGAGAGTGGGGGGCCTGAGCCAAGATTGGGGGGCCTGTGTCCCCAAGACCCCCCCCCCTCCACACACACACACAATCTATCTATAAGTCAGGACATATACTGTTTTATAGAATTGTTTTGGGTGATTTCTCTTTGGGGTCATAGATAGCCTGCCCCAATTTGATTGACTGCATATTTTGTCCTTTAGATTGTAAGCTCCTTTGAGCAGGGACTGTCCTTCTTTGTTAAATTGTACAGCACTGCGTAACCCTAGTAGCTCTTTAGAAATGTTAAGTAGTAGTAGTAGTAGGGTGATTTCTCTAGTTGGGTGTGTAGGGAGTGGACTAGTAGTTAGTGTAGCAGCCTCAGAACCTGGGTGATGGGATTCAATTCCCACTGCAGCTCCTTGTGACTCTGGGCAAGTTACATAGCCCTCATCACCCCAGATGTACAATAAGTACCTGTATATAATACGTAAACTTCTTTAATTGTAACCACAGAAAGGCAGTATATCAAGCCCCCTCCCCTTTCCCATTCTTGAAGGTCACTACAAGATCAGTGATTTTTCTGAAAGATGAATCGATATTGAGTGAGTTCTCTATGAGGTCAGTAGATAGTGGGTGATTTCTCTTGAAGGTCACTACATCATCAGTGATCTCTTTCGAAGATGAGTCAGTACTGGGTGATTTATCTGAAAGGTCAGGTATTTATCTTTAGTACTGTGGAAGGAAGGAAAGGATGGATGAAACAATATTTTAGCAAGAGGGGTGGAGACTGTCAGTGCTGAATATTCCATTCTTATTCAAACAGATGGTGATATGTTAAATATCCATCATTCTTACCCATGTTTTCTTCTTTTTCAGTTTTTGACATTCCAAGTGTCTCTGCTAAAAAACCCACGGTAAATATAAATTTAGTTACCTCTCCCCGACAACATTCCTGACACCAAATCTCCACAACCTGAACTCAAATCATTATCCGATCCACACCCCCATATTTTCCTGGTGGATTGTCAGAGGACGGGGTAGTAACCGCAATCCCCAATTTTTACACTTTTGGTCATACGTTTGATGGCTGTAAAGCAAGAACAAGCTCCACCTATCTAATCTGTTCGACCATAGTGGCAGAATCATTTCAAAATATCCCCTACCTCCACTAGAACCAGGGCTCTCTAGGCCCAGTCTGAGGAACAATCCTCTTGAAATTTGTCACATACTCTTCCCATTACCATCTCACTTTTACAGTATTCAAAAAGCTGAGTCTCTGAATTTAGATTTTTAAGGGTTTTTTTAAAAAGCGGCAGTAAGCCCAACACGGGCTTACCACATGCTAAATCTGAACTACTGTTAGTCCAATGTGGCTGGTGACGTTAGTTCCAAGTCTAGTGAGCGCCATTTCCCGCGTTCTGGAAAATTTTTTTTTTTCTAGTGTGGTGGAAACACAGTGGTAATCAGGCATTGCTATTTTCTGCTAAATTTACTGTTTATAGATTTCTGAGTGAAATTTATTTATTTGTTACATTTGTATCCCACATTTTCTCCCCTATTTGCAGGCTCAATGTGGCTTACACAGTACCGTAATGGCGTTCGCCAGTTCCGGTATGAACAAATACAAGGTGTTATTGTGGTAGAATAAGGTTCATGTATGGTAGGCATATAGGGGAACTTGGGGAGGAAGCGGGAAGTTGGGGTGTGTCCATTACGATCTTTGGTTTTGTTGTGTTGCAGGTACTCAGGCTTTTATGTTGGGTTAGTGGGATATGCCTTCCTGAACAGGTTTGTTTTTAGTGGTCGTACGTTGTTTTTACTATTTTTGGCAATGCGTTCCATACTTGTGCGCTTAAATAAGAAAAGCTGGATGCGTATGTTGATTTGTATTTGAGTCCTTTGCTGCTTGGGTAGTGAAGATTTAAATATGTTTGTGCTGATCTTGTTGTGATTCTGGTTGGCAGGTCTATGAGGTCTGTCATGTATCCAGGGGCTTCGCCGTAGATGATTTTGTGAACCAGGGTGCAGATTTTGAAAGCAATACGTTCTTTGATTGGGAGCCAGTGCAGTTTTTCCAAATATAAGCCTGGCTGCTATGTTTTGAGAGGTCTGAAGTTTCTTTATAATTTGTTCTTTGCAACCCGCATAGATTCCGTTGCATGGCTTAGTACCATTGATTGGATCAAGTTGCAGAATGTTTCCCTCGGGAAGAATGGTTTCACCCGTTTAAGTTTCCACATTGAGTGAAACATTTTCTTTATGGTAGATTTTACTTAGTTCTCTAGTGAGAGATTCCGGTCGATTGTTACTCCGAGAATTTTCAGGCTGTCTGCGATAGGAAGGGTATAACCTGGGGTGTTTATGTTTGTGAGTTTATATGTGTTGTATTGGGATGAGATGATGAGACCTAGAGATGAAAAATCAGTGCCAAGCTCATAACTTCTTTCCCTAAATCCTTCCTGGTTGACACTCACTTTTTTTACTCCTAAATGTAAGGGGGGGGGGGGGGAGAAAAAGGGAATAGGACTTGATATACTGCCTTTCTGCGGTTTTTGCAACTACATTGAAAATGGTTTACACAGTATATACAGGTATTATTTGTATCTGGGGCAATGGAGGGTTAAGTGACTTAGCCAGAGTCACAAGGAGCTGCAGAGGGAATTGAACCCAGTTCCCCAGGATCAAAGTCCACTGCACTAACTACTAGGGTACTCCTCCACTAGCAGCAATTCATGTAGAATCTCAAATAGCAGCAACAGAATCTCAAATAGTAGCAACATTCCCTGCAGAATCTCTAATAGTAGCAACATTCCATGGAGAATCTCAAATAGTAGCAACAGAATCTCAAATAGCAACATTCCCTGTAGAATCTCAAATAGTACCAACATTCTATGGAGAATCTCAAATAGTAGCAACATTCCTGTAGAATCTCAAATAGTAGCAACACAATCTCAAATAGCAGCAACATTCCCTGTAGAATCTCAAATAGTAGCAAAAGAATCTCAAATAGTAGTAACAGAATCTCAAATAGCAACAACATTCCCTGTAGAATCTCAAATAGTAGCAACAGAATCTCAAATAGTAGCAACATTCCCTGTAGAATCTCAAATAGTAGCAACATAATCTCAAATAGCAGCAACATTCCCTGTAGAATCTCAAATAGTAGCAAAAAATCTCAAATAGTAGCAACGGAATCTCAAATAGTAGCAACAGAATCTCAAATAGTAACAACATTCCCTGTAGAATCTCAAATAGTAGCAACAGAATCTCAAATAGTAGCAACATTCCCTGTAGAATCTCAAATAGCAGCAACAGAATCTCAAATAGTAGCAACATTCCCTGCAGAATCTCTAATAGTAGCAACATTCCATGGAGAATCTCAAATAGTAGCAACAGAATCTCAAATAGCAACATTCCCTGTAGAATCTCAAATAGTACCAACATTCTATGGAGAATCTCAAATAGTAGCAACATTCCTGTAGAATCTCAAATAGTAGCAACACAATCTCAAATAGCAGCAACATTCCCTGTAGAATCTCAAATAGTAGCAAAAGAATCTCAAATAGTAGTAACAGAATCTCAAATAGCAACAACATTCCCTGTAGAATCTCAAATAGTAGCAACATAATCTCAAATAGCAGCAACATTCCCTGTAGAATCTCAAATAGTAGCAAAAGAATCTCAAATAGTAGCAACGGAATCTCAAATAGTAGCAACAGAATCTCAAATAGTAACAACATTCCTTGTAGAATCTCAAATAGTAGCAACAGAATCTCAAATAGTAGCAACATTCCCTGTAGAATCTCAAATAGCAGCAACAGAATCTCAAATAGTAGCAACATTCCCTGCAGAATCTCTAATAGTAGCAACATTCCATGGAGAATCTCAAATAGTAGCAACAGAATCTCAAATAGCAACATTCCCTGTAGAATCTCAAATAGTACCAACATTCTATGGAGAATCTCAAATAGTACATAAGTACATAAGTACATAAGTAGTGCCATACTGGGAAAGACCAAAGGTCCATCTAGCCCAGCATCCTGTCACCGACAGTGGCCAATCCAGGTCAAGGGCACCTGGCACGCTCCCTAAACGTAAAAACATTCCAGACAAGTTATACCTAAAAATGCGGAATTTTTCCAAGTCCATTTAATGGCGGTCTATGGACTTGTCCTTTAGGAATCTATCTAACCCCTTTTTAAACTCCGTCAAGCTAACCGCCCATACCACGTTCTCCGGCAACGAATTCCAGAGTCTAATTACACGTTGGGTGAAGAAAAATTTTCTCCGATTCGTTTTAAATTTACCACACTGTAGCTTCAACTCATGCCCTCTAGTCCTAGTATTTTTGGATAGCGTGAACAGTCGCTTCACATCCACCCGATCCATTCCACTCATTATTTTATACACTTCTATCATATCTCCCCTCAGCCGTCTCTTCTCCAAGCTGAAAAGCCCTAGCCTTCTCAGCCTCTCTTCATAGGAAAGTCGTCCCATCCCCACTATCATTTTCGTCGCCCTTCGCTGTACCTTTTCCAATTCTACTATATCTTTTTTGAGATACGGAGACCAGTACTGAACACAATACTCCAGGTGCGGTCGCACCATGGAGCGATACAACGGCATTATAACATCCGCACACCTGGACTCCATACCCTTCCTAATAACCCCAACATTCTATTCGCTTTCCTAGCCGCAGCAGCACACTGAGCAGAAGGTTTCAGCGTATCATCGACGACGACACCCAGATCCCTTTCTTGATCCGTAACTCCTAACGTGGAACCTTGCAAGACGTAGCTATAATTCGGGTTCCTCTTACCCACATGCATCACTTTGCACTTGTCAACATTGAACTTCATCTGCCACTTGCACGCCCATTCTCCCAGTCTCGCAAGGTCCTCCTGTAATCGTTCACATTCCTCCTGCGACTTGACGACCCTGAATAATTTTGTGTCATCGGCGAATTTAATTACCTCACTAGTTATTCCCATCTCTAGGTCATTTATAAATACATTAAAAAGCAACGGACCCAGCACAGACCCCTGCGGGACCCCACTAACTACCCTCCTCCACTGAGAATACTGGCCACGCAATCCTACTCTCTGCTTCCTATCTTTCAACCAGTTCTTAATCCATAATAGTACCCTACCTCTGATTCCATGACTCTGCAATTTCTTCAGGAGTCTTTCGTGCGGCACTTTGTCAAACGCCTTCTGAAAATCCAGATATACAATATCAACCGGCTCCCCATTGTCCACATGTTTGCTTACCCCCTCAAAAAAATGCATTAGATTGGTGAGGCAAGACTTCCCTTCACTAAATCCGTGCTGACTTTGTCTCATCAGTCCATGTTTTTGTATATGCTCTGCAATTTTATTCTTAATAATAGCCTCCACCATCTTGCCCGGCACCGACGTCAGACTCACCGGTCTATAATTTCCCGGATCTCCTCTGGAACCCTTCTTAAAAATCGGAGTAACATTGGCTACCCTCCAGTCTTCCGGTATTACACTCGATTTTAGGGACAGATTGCATATTTCTAACAGTAGCTCCGCAAGTTCATTTTTTAGTTCTATTAACTCTGGGATGAATACCATCAGGTCCCGGTGATTTACTACTCTTCAGCTTGCTGAACTGACCCATTACATCCTCCAAGGTTACAGAGAATTTGTTTAGTTTCTCCGACTCCCCCGCTTCAAATATTCTTTCCGGCACCGGTGTCCCCCCCAAATCCTCCTCGGTGAAGACCGAAGCAAAGAATTCATTTAATTTCTCCGCTACGGCTTCCTGTAGAATCTCAAATAGTAGCAACACAATCTCAAATAGCAGCAACATTCCCTGTAGAATCTCAAATAGTAGCAAAAGAATCTCAAATAGTAGTAACAGAATCTCAAATAGCAACAACATTCCCTGTAGAATCTCAAATAGTAGCAAAAGAATCTCAAATAGTAGCAATGGAATCTCAAATAGTAGCAACAGAATCTCAAATAGTAACAAAATTCCTTGTAGAATCTCAAATAGTAGCAACAGAATCTCAAATAGTAGCAACATTCCCTGAGTCACCAGGAGCTGCAGTGGGAATAGAATCCAGTTCCCCAGGATCAAAGTCTGCTACTCCTCCACTCAACTGTAAGAGTTTAGTGAAATTATGAGCATAGATTTTGGCATTCAGCCCTAGTAAATTTTCAGTGAGGCCAATTATGGAGCAAAGCTCTGAAAGTTAGGAGAAATCCTTTCAGTGTTTGGACCTTTGATTTTTAGTTTGTTTTATGATGATTTTATTGTTTGTTGATGTTTTCTGAGTTTGATATTATGTTTCATACTGTTGTTTTATGATCGTACTAGTAAAAAAGGCCCGTTTCTCAAACAAATGAAATGGGCGCTAGCAAGGCTATCTTGTAATGGTGATTATGTTTTTAAGGCTGTCATCAAAGCAATTTTTCCTCTCTCCCCTGCCCTCCCCTCCATGTCCAGCGATTCTTCCCTCCCCTCCCATCCCCTCCGTATCCCGCGATTCTGACCACCCCTCCATGTGCAGTGATTCTCTTCTGCCCTGCCGTCCCCTCCGTGTACTGCGATTCTGGCCTCCCCTTCATTTCCAGAAATCTTCCTGTGCCCTGCCGTGCCCTCTGTGTCCTGTGATTTTGGCCTCCCCTCTATGTCCAGCGATTCTCCTCTGCACTGCCCTCCCCTCGGTGTCCCGCGATTCTGGCCTCTCCTCCATGTCCAGCGATTCTCCTCTGCCCTGCCTTCCCCTCCATATCCCATGGTTCTGTCCTCCCCTCCATGTCCAGTGATTGTCCTCTGCACTGCCCTGCCCTTGATGTCCCGCAATTCTGGTGTCCCCTCCATGTCAAGCGAGTATCGTCTGCCCTTCCCTCCCCTCCGTGTCCTGTGATTCTCTCCTCTCCTCCTATCCCCTCCATGTCCAGCGATTGTCCTGTACCCTGCCCTCTCCTCCATGTCCCATGATCTCTCCTCCCATCACCTCCATGTCCAGTGATTCTCTTGTACCCTGCCCTCCCATCCGTGTTGCACGATTCTCTCCTCCCATCCCATCCATGTCCATCAATTCTCCTCTGCCCTGGCCTCCCCTCCATGTCCAGCGATTGTCCTCTGCCCTTGTCCTCCCTTCCGTGTCCCGAGATTCTCACCTTACCTCCCATCACCTCCATGTCCAGCGATTCTCCTGTACCCTGCCCTCCCATCCATTTTGCGCAATTCTCTCCTCTCCTCCCATCCCATCCATGTCCATTGATTCTCCTCTGCCCTGGCCTCCCCTCCATGTCTAGCAATTGTCCTCTGCCCTTGTCCTCCCTTCCTTGTCCCGTGATTCTCACCTCACCTCCCATCACCTCCATGTCCAGCAATTCTCCTGTACCCTGCCCTCCCATCCATGTTGCGCAATTCTATCCTCTCCTCCCATCCATGTCCATTGATTCTCCTCTGCCCTGGCCTCCCCTCCATGTCTAGCGATTGTTCTCTCCCTTGCCTCCACTCCATGTCCAGCGATTCTCCTCTGCCCTGCCCTCTCTTCCGTGTCCCGCGATTCTCACCTCGCCTCCCATCCCCTCCATGTCAAGTGATTCTCATGTGCCCTGCCCTCCCATCCGTGTCCTGCGTTTCTCTCCTCTCTTCCCATCCCATCCATGTCGATTCTCTGCTGCCCTGCCCTCCCCTCGATGTCCCTCGATTCTATCCTCCCATCCATGTCCAGCGTTCTGTTGCCTTCACTTCTCTTGCTTGTATTCGTAACCTCCTGTCATCAGCTCACCTCCTGCGTTCCCTTCCCTCTCACTGTTCCTCCCTCTGACGTCATTACGTCTTGACGCAAGGGTGGGACAGTGAGAGTAAATGGAACGCTGGAGGCTGGCTGACATCAGGATGTTATGAACCCAGACAACCAACCATTGGAACATTGGAGGTACAAATTATTATATTAGACTTCCATCAAATTGGTTAAAACCTCCTTCTTTGGGACTGCTCCCACTTCTTAACACTATGGTAATAAACAGTCTATCTTTGGGCACTGTTCCTCTTCCTCTAAAAATAGTTCTTCTTAGGCCACTGTTAAAGAAAACTAACCTGGACCCCCATCAGCCCAGTAAATATCACCCTCATATCTAACCTTCCATTTCTAGCAAAGCTAATAGAAACAGTGTGTTTTAACAAGCCTGTAAAATGCCTAAATTAATTCTGATGTGTATTTCTCTAGTTTGGCCAGCAGGTGGTGCTTGTTTATATTTAAAGCTGTTACAGATAAGTGAATGATTCCTTCCTTAGTTAACACAGATAATAGGAAGTGTCTCGCAGTGATGTAACCACTTTCTATTTAAAACTAGGCTCTGATTATCTTTGAATATCGGCTGGTATCTTGATTCTCGGGGTTCTTCAAGTTTACCTCAGGAGAGCTGTGTGTGCTTTCATTTGTATGAAAAGGTTAAAAATACGTCTGACTGCACCAGCCTCCTTCTATTAAAGAGTGCATAAAAATACCCGAACTCCAGATGCGCAAAGGTGAAAATTCCCACCCCTTCCTCCGTAAAGGAGGTGTACCATACTCTATCCACTTCCACATGTGCGCAAGTGAAAACATCTGCACCTGCCTCCTTCTATTGCAAAGTTCACAAAATACCCCAACTCCAGATGTTTACGAGTGAAATGTTTCACCCCTTCCTCTGTAAAGAAGTGTACCAAATTCCCTCCACTTAAATGTACACAAGGGAAAACATCTGCATCTGCCTCCCTCTATTAAAAAGTGCACAAAAATACCCCAACTCATAGGCGCCCGGTATAAGAGGCTTGGGAAGGCTAAGCCTCCCCAGCCGCAAGCCCCAAGCGTCTCTCTCTCTCTCTCTCTCTAGCTCATCCCCCCACCCCCCCCGATGCAGCATCTATCCCTCTCACTCCCTCCCTGTGGTCGGTCCCTTTAATTTGATTTAGATCACCCATCGCTGCCGGTAGCAGCACGGGCACGCCAACATCGTACTACAGCTTGCTTCGGGGCTTTGGCCTGACGCTGACGATATGACGTGCCCCGCCTCCTCTGACCAGCCTTCCTTATGATGCGTCCAGCCCTTGCGGGGGGGGGGAGAAACAAGGGAGAATTGCTGGACATGGGTAGATGGAGGGGAGGGCAGGAAAGAGAGAGGAGAATTGCTGGACATGGATGGATGGAGGGTCAGGGAAGAGAGGAAATTTGCTGGATATGTATGTATGTATGGATGGATGGAGGAGAGGGCAGGGGAGAATGGAGAGTTGCTGGACATGGATGAATAGATGGAGGGGAGGTCAGGGAAGAGAGGAGAATTGCTGGACATGGATGGATGAATGGGGGTAGGAGAGAGAGGAAATTTGCTGGATATGGGTGGATGAAGGAGAGGGCAGGGGAGAATGGACAGTTCCTGGACATGGATGGAGGGGAGGGGAGGGCAGGGGAGAGAGGACAATTGCTGGACATGGATGGATGAGGGGGCAGGGAAGAGAGGAAATTTGCTGGATATGTATGTATGTATGGATGGAGGAGAGGGCAGGGGAGAATGAAGAGTTGCTGGACATGGATGGATGAATGGGGGCAGGGGAGAGAGGAAATTTGCTGGATATGGATGGATGGAGGAGAGGGCAGGGGAGAATGGAGAGTTGTTGGACATGTATGGAATGGAGGGCAGGGAAGAAAGGAGAAATGTTGGACAAGGATGGAGGGAAGGAAAGACAAAGGAAAAATGCACATGGATGGAGTGGAAGGGAGAGAGGAGAAATTCTGGACATGGATGGAGGGGAGGGAAGACAGAGGAAGGAGATGCACATGGATGGAGGGGAGTGGAGTGAGGAGAAATGCTGGATATGGATGGAGGGTAAATTGCTCAATTTAAGGGCTGGATTGGAACACTTTGAGGGCAGATGTTGAAACTGGAGAAAGGATAGGGGACAGGGCTACAGATGGTAGACAGGACGCATAAGGACACAGGAGGATGGTGGACATGTTGAGAGAAAAAATATCAAATGGAAAGAAGACACTGCATAAAACAGAAGACACTGGGACTAAGCTAATAGAAAAACTAAATGATCAGCAACAAAGGTAGAAAAAAGTATTTTATTCAGAATTTATTGGAATATGTCAGCTTTTGGAAATGTGCATCTGTGATATTTTGCATGCACGTTTCAGTTTTTCTAATATTGCTGCATGCTGAGTCTGACTTCTTCAGGTAACTTTCCAGTTCAGTATTTTGCCTTCATATCTGTTGTGTCATGTGTTTTTCATGTGTGATCAAGGTGCAGTATTCTGCTAGCGTGTAGTATTTGCAGCCCTTTTGTTTTGTTTTTTGTTTCACTATTTTGTGTACTGGTGTTTAGAGCCCGGTGTAATTATAGTGCTAGCTCGACCTGTCCTTGGAATTAGTGCTGTTATGGTTTGGTAAGGTTATGAGTTTGTTTTTGCACAAGTTTGTATATAGTGTTTTGCAGTGGAGAGATTGTGTGTTGGCCTTACTGAGGTTGCACTAAAACATCAGAAAGGGTGTAGAGCCTAAATCATGACACACTACCTCTTGAAGGATCCACATATAGTCGTTAATAAAAGGAGCTCATTGTGAACACTATCCACCCTAAAAGGGTGTTTTTTGTGGCTGTACATGAGAATTGTGATATTATGATCCCGTGTTTCAAATTGTTGATGGTCTGCATTTTCCATGTGGGTGGTATATTGGTGTATTAGGGTTTGCCCAGTGTAATATTTATGGTACAGTAAGGTTCTGAGTGTGTTTTTGCACAAAGTTGTGCATAGTGTTTTGCAGTTGAGCGATTGTGGTTAGTACATGCTTTGAGCAACCACTTTATTCTTTGACTTATGATACATATCTAATATCTAAATTTAATAAAAGGTATTAATTGTGATTATTTTATTTTTTTCTGTGAATTGTCAGACAATTATGGATGTAAGCCCCGCCCCTGGCCCCACCCTTGGCCACGCCCCCTTTAGCCTCCCCAAACAGTTAGGCCACCGACCGTCTATGCCCCAACTCCAGATGTGCCGGCGTGAAAATTTTCCATCCCTTCCTCTGTAAAAGAGTGTTCCCAACTCCCTCCACTTCCAGAAGTGAACAAATGAAAATTTGACACCCTTTCTCTGTTCCTCCTCACTCACTCTCTGACACTCCACAGATGTGGTGCTTCTTGTGAGTCAGGAGATCTTTGACTCTTGCTTGTTTCCTTTGCAGTATATTTGCCTGAAACTACTTCAACGCAACCTTAGAAATAAGTGTATAGTTGACCTTCCTCCCTGCACGTTACCTCCTCTACTGAAGCATCTTAACAATCCTAAGGACGTATGTGATAATTGTTTAATGACACTGTAAGTACATCTGACAGCTATTTTTCCGTTCACCCCACCACAGGTTTTAAGGGGACATCTATAGCCTCAAACATGCGTGGGATAAACATAAAGGAATCCTGTTCAGAAGGAATGGATCCTCAGGAGCTTAACCGAGATTGGATAGCAGAGCTGGTAGTGGGAGGCAGGGATAGTGCTGGGCAGACTTATACGATCTGTGCCAGAGCCGGTGGTTGGGAGGTGGGGCTGGTGGTTGGGAGGCGGGGATAGTGCTGGGCAGACTTATACGGTCTGTGCCAGAGCCGGTGGTGGGAGGCGGGGATAGTGCTGGGCAGACTTGTACGGTCTGTGCCAGAGCCGGTGGTTGGGAGGCGGGGCTGGTGGTTGGGAGGCGGGGATAGTGCTGGGCAGACTTATACGATCTGTGCCAGAGCCGGTGGTTGGGAGGTGGGGCTGGTGGTTGGGAGGCGGGGATAGTGCTGGGCAGACTTATACGGTCTGTGCCAGAGCCGGTGGTGGGAGGCGGGGATAGTGCTGGGCAGACTTGTACGGTCTGTGCCAGAGCCGGTGGTTGGGAGGCGGGGCTGGTGGTTGGGAGGCGGGGATAGTGCTGGGCAGACTTATACGGTCTGTGCCAGAGCCGGTGGTGGGAGGCGGGGATAGTGCTGGGCAGACTTGTACGGTCTGTGCCAGAGCCGGTTGGGAGGCGGGGCTGGTGGTTGGGAGGCGGGGATAGTGCTGGGCAGACTTATACAGTCTGTGCCAGAGCCGGTGGTGGGAGGCGGGGATAGTGCTGGGCAGACTTGTACGGTCTGTGCCAGAGCCGGTGATTGGGAGGCGGGGCTGGTGGTTGGGAGGCCGGGCTAGTGCTAGGCAGACTTATACGGTCTGTGCCCTGAAGAGCATAGGTACAAATCAAAGTAGGGTATACACAAAAAGTAGCACACATGAGTTGTCTTGTTGGGCAGACTGGATGGACCGTGCAGGTCTTTTTCTGCCGTCATCTACTTTGTTACTATGTTACTCTGGAGTACAGACTCTGCTTTCTGTTGACTACTACAATGGAACATGGCAGCAATGCATCAGGTCACGTCCTTTTGCAAGACTCATTTTCTTTTTTATATTTATTTTGTTTCATAATTTCAACAAGAGTACACTTGCCATGCATTTTACATCTCAAAAGGAAAATAAAAAAGAAAATTCAAAGGAAATTATATGTAATCAACATTTTTCAATCCTTTACATAATAATATTCGCTTTCTTAGACCACTAAAATGGGGGGAGCGATATGAATTAGAGAAGATTACAAACATAATTATTAACAACTAGGAAAAAAGGCCCGTTTCTCAGCGCAATGAAACGGGTGCTAGCAAGGTTCTATAATGGTAGGGGCCCCCTCCCTGCGTCCCTCCGAGCTGCTTGCCTGCCTCTGTGTGACCGTCGGACGTTGTTCGTTGCTCTGTGTGGGGAGGTTTTTTGTGTGCTGCGCCTCCGTGCTTGTGCCGTTTTCGTTTCGGCCCTCGAGTGTCATTGCTCCGCCCTCGACGTCATCACGTTTTGACGCGAGGGCGGTGCAGACACTCAGGGGCACACCGGATATCTCGGGCGCCTCAACTTCCGTGGAGGCTTCATTAGAACATTGGGGTTGCCTTTTATATAGAGAGATAGCTAGGTTGCGTATAACTCCCCTAGATCACATGTCCCTGATTTCAATGCCAAAAAGGCTTTCCTTTTTTGTTGGGTCTGCTTGGTTACATCAGGATAAATCCACACTTTAGCTCCTCCAAAACAAGTAATTGAATTTTTGAAGTAAAGTCTGATAATATTATTTAAGTCTTGTTCAAATACAAAGGACACTATAAGGGTAGACCTTTCTGTTGTAACATCTAAAGATTGTTCCAATATGGCTGAAATATTATTTGAATCCAAATTTATTCCTGCGCCTTCCATTTTTACTTCCTCCCCCTTAGGATTAGGAATATAATATATTTTATTTATTGGAGGAAAGAACCAGGCACACCCATTAAAGGGGGGCCGACCACAACCGGGCTGAAGGCCAGCGAAGACAGAAGTGTGGGGGAGGGTACAGGGAGGGCCTAGCTAGAGAGCAGAGGTAGTAGTGGGAGGGAAACAAGGGGTAGCAAGGGGAGGGGGCAGGAAAGAAGGGGAGGAGCAAGGGAGGAGGAGAGAGGAATTTGAACTGCACAGGAAGTCCTTTTGAATTTGGAAGCAGGAGAAGAGCAACGCCCACCCGCCCACCCACTTGAGAGGCAAGATTTGTCGCAGCGAGGCATTAGACTACAATGTTTACGCACAGCCAGCAATGGGTACACAGCAGCTTGACACATAACAGTTACAAGTTTGGGGTAACTACTGCTGCAGAAAGAGTTGTGTGGAAAATTATCAAGTTGATGCAAATGGTAGGCTTGCATGTGAGCAGCCTTGTTATAAGGAAACAACGTGTATACAGCTTGTCTCCTGGCTTGGGCGGCCGGGAGGCCTAGAACGTCATTTTGTAAATGTGGTAGGTGCCTCCTTCAACAGGAAACAACGTGTATACAGCTTGTCTCCTGGCTTGGGCGGCCGGGAGGCCTAGAACGTCATTTTGTAAATGTGGTAGGTGCCTCCTTCAACGGGAGGCACCAAGTGACGTCGGGTGCTTGGAAAACAGCACAGGGGGCCACAGGGGCTTGGTACGGCTTGGCCTGTGGCCCAGAATATGCAACTACGTGTAGAAGCTGTGTACCCGGGTAGAAATGCATGCTGGCATAATGATTAGTAGAAGATGTAATGTAATTTGTTTAAGTTGTAACAATTTTGATGTTCCTGGCTGCGGCCAAAATAAATCCAATTCTATCGAAGATACGGCTTGTAGTGTGGTATTGAAGGGGGCGGGGGTTGATACGTCTGAGTGTGTGCCGAATGCCCGAGTTGTGGCTTCACTGGGTATTTTCAACACCTCGTTTAAATACCTTCTGAATAATTCGATCGGGTTATTCCCAGGGAGTTTGGGGAAATTCAAAAGGTGTAAGTTCAGACGCCTATTAAAATTCTCAATCTGGACTGGTCGGATCCAAGATGGCGCTGTGAATGGACGCACCTGTGTTAGCTCCTGGAAGTTGCTCTGTTTGTAGTCAGAATGATTGAATATTTTAACACCCAACAGAAAGGACTTAACAAGGATCTGGGGTTCCTAGCCCATTATAAACCATAAAGCTGTATGTCTCTGTTGATCACCCTCCCCTCACCTATCCACACCCATCCTGTTAGAATATCAATGATATGCTTTGATGTCCCCATGCATAACTCCGACCCACCCCCATCCTCCCACCCTGTCAGACTGTCATAGTAATGCTTGAATGTTTTCACTTATATACACTGTCAGCTAGCACATTTGCTTATTTCCGATCTGAGGAAGAAGGGCAACCTTCGAAAGCTAATCAAGAAATGTATTAAGTTATGTCCAATAAAAAAGGTGTCATCTTATTTTCTTTTCCATGTTTTATTTTGTTTGATTTCTATAGATTCTACATGGAATGTTGCTATTCCACTAGCAACATTCCATGTAGAAGTCGGCCCTTGTAGATCACCAATGTGGCCCGCGCAGGCTTCTGCTTCTGTGAGTCTGACGTCCTGCACGTACGTGCAGGACGTCAGACTCACAGAAACAGAAGCCTGTGCAGGAATGTTGCTAGTGGAATAGCAACATTCCATGTAGAATCTCCAATAGTAGCAACATTCCATGTAGAATCTCCAATAGTATCTATTTTACTGTCATAGTAATGCTTGAATGTTTTCACTTATATACACTGTCAGCTAGCACATTTGCTTATTTCCGATCTGACGAAGAAGGGCAACCTTCGAAAGCTAATCAAGAAATGTATTAAGTTATGTCCAATAAAAAGGTATCATCTTATTTTCTTTTCCATGTTTATTTTGTTTGATTTCTATAGATTCTACATGGAATGTTGCTATTCCACTAGCAACATTCCATGTAGAAGTCGGCCCTTGTAGATCACCAATGTGGCCGTGCAGGCTTCTGCTTCTGTGAGTCTGACGTCCTGCACGTACGTGCAGGACGTCAGACTCACAGAAACAGAAGCCTGCGCAGGAATGTTGCTAGTGGAATAGCAACATTCCATGTAGAATCTCCAATAGTAGCAACATTCCATGTAGAATCTCCAATAGTATCTATTTTACTGTCATAGTAATGCTTGAATGTTTTCACTTATATACACTGTCAGCTAGCACATTTGCTTATTTCCGATCTGACGAAGAAGGGAAACCTTCGAAAGCTAATCAAGAAATGTATTAAGTTATGTCCAATAAAAAAGGTATCATCTTATTTTCTTTTCCATGTTTTATTTTGTTTGATTTCTATAGATTCTACATGGAATGTTGCTATTCCACTAGCAACATTCCATGTAGAAGTCGGCCCTTGTAGATCACCAATGTGGCCGTGCAGGCTTCTGCTTCTGTGAGTCTGACGTCCTGCACGTACGTGCAGGACGTCAGACTCACAGAAACAGAAGCCTGCGCAGGAATGTTGCTAGTGGAATAGCAACATTCCATGTAGAATCTCCAATAGTAGCAACATTCCATGTAGAATCTCCAATGGTAGCAACATTCCATGTAGAATGTCCAATAGTATCTATTTTACTGTCATAGTAATGCTTGAATGTTTTCACTTATATACACTGTCAGCTAGCACATTTGCTTATTTCCGATCTGACGAAGAAGGGCAACCTTCGAAAGCTAATCAAGAAATGTATTAAGTTATGTCCAATAAAAAGGTATCATCTTATTTTCTTTTCCATGTTTTATTTTGTTTGATTTCTATAGATTCTACATGGAATGTTGCTATTCCACTAGCAACATTCCATGTAGAAGTCGGCCCTTGTAGATCACCAATGTGGCCGCGCAGGCTTCTGCTTCTGTGAGTCTGACGTCCTGCACGTACGTGCAGGACGTCAGACTCACAGAAACAGAAGCCTGTGCAGGAATGTTGCTAGTGGAATAGCAACATTCCATGTAGAATCTCCAATAGTAGCAACATTCCATGTAGAATCTCCAATAGTATCTATTTTACTGTCATAGTAATGCTTGAATGTTTTCACTTATATACACTGTCAGCTAGCACATTTGCTTATTTCCGATCTGACGAAGAAGGGCAACCTTCGAAAGCTAATCAAGAAATGTATTAAGTTATGTCCAATAAAAAGGTATCATCTTATTTTCTTTTCCATGTTTTATTTTGTTTGATTTCTATAGATTCTACATGGAATGTTGCTATTCCACTAGCAACATTCCATGTAGAAGTCGGCCCTTGTAGATCACCAATGTGGCCGTGCAGGCTTCTGCTTCTGTGAGTCTGACGTCCTGCACGTACGTGCAGGACGTCAGACTCACAGAAACAGAAGCCTGCGCAGGAATGTTGCTAGTGGAATAGCAACATTCCATGTAGAATCTCCAATAGTAGCAACATTCCATGTAGAATCTCCAATGGTAGCAACATTCCATGTAGAATGTCCAATAGTATCTATTTTACTGTCATAGTAATGCTTGAATGTTTTCACTTATATACACTGTCAGCTAGCACATTTGCTTATTTCCGATCTGACGAAGAAGGGCAACCTTCGAAAGCTAATCAAGAAATGTATTAAGTTATGTCCAATAAAAAAGGTATCATCTTATTTTCTTTTCCATGTTTATTTTGTTTGATTTCTATAGATTCTACATGGAATGTTGCTATTCCACTAGCAACATTCCATGTAGAAGTCGGCCCTTGTAGATCACCAATGTGGCCGCGCAGGCTTCTGCTTCTGTGAGTCTGACGTCCTGCACGTACGTGCAGGACGTCAGACTCACAGAAACAGAAGCCTGTGCAGGAATGTTGCTAGTGGAATAGCTGAAACCACTTAAATCTCCACACCACAAAATCTTTGGTAAATATAATCACGCTCTTCACAAATCCAAAGACAAGAACTATATGTGTGTGCGACCAGCTAACCTATAAAATAATTTTATAATATATTGAGTTTTTGATTTTTTTGATTTTTATGTATATTTTTTAGGAGCCCTCGGAAGAAACCACTTTAAGGCAACTGCATTGTTTTTTGCCTAGTGGCATAGTCTCTCTTCATTGGGTCGTCCCTTTATATGACTATTTATAAGTGCTGTTGCACACACTCACTCCAAAGTGCTCAAAATATATATACGTGCTCTAATGAAAAATAAATGAAATGAAAAACTTAAACTTATCTTGAATGCCACTTCATTTCTCTTGCTGTTGGAGTCCACTTAGGCTTCCCCTAAATTGCGCCCGATGCCGCGGGTTTCACTGCTTTCATCAGGGACTCGGGTTAAAATGGCCCGCTTTGAATTCCCAACAGTCCCTGATGAAAGCAGTGAAACCCGCGGCGTCGGGCGCAATTTAGGGGAAGCCTAAGTGGACTCCAACAGCAAGAGAAATGAAGTGGCATTCAAGATAAGTTTAAGTTTTTCATTTCATTTATTTTTCATTAGAGCACGTATATATATTTTGAGCACTTTGGAGTGAGTGTGTGCAACAGCACTTATAAATAGTCATATAAAGGGACGACCCAATGAAGAGAGACTATGCCACTAGGCAAAAAACAATGCAGTTGCCTTAAAGTGGTTTCTTCCGAGGGCTCCTAAAAAATATACATAAAAATTAAAAAATCAAAAACTCAATATATTATAAAATTATTTTATAGATTAGCTGGTCGCACACACATATAGTTCTTGTCTTTGGATTTGTGAAGAGCTAGTGGAATAGCAACATTCCATGTAGAATCTCCAATAGTAGCAACATTCCATGTAGAATCTCCAATAGTATCTATTTTACTGTCATAGTAATGCTTGAATGTTTTCACTTATATACACTGTCAGCTAGCACATTTGCTTATTTCCGATCTGAGGAAGAAGGGAAACCTTCGAAAGCTAATCAAGAAATGTATTAAGTTATGTCCAATAAAAAAGGTGTCATCTTATTTTCTTTTCCATGTTTTATTTTGTTTGATTTCTATAGATTCTACATGGAATGTTGCTATTCCACTAGCAACATTCCATGTAGAAGTCGGCCCTTGTAGATCACCAATGTGGCCGCGCAGGCTTCTGCTTCTGTGAGTCTGACGTCCTGCACGTACGTGCAGGACGTCAGACTCACAGAAACAGAAGCCTGTGCAGGAATGTTGCTAGTGGAATAGCAACATTCCATGTAGAATCTCCAATAGTAGCAACATTCCATGTAGAATCTCCAATAGTATCTATTTTACTGTCATAGTAATGCTTGAATGTTTCACTTATATACACTGTCAGCTAGCACATTTGCTTATTTCCGATCTGACGAAGAAGGGAAACCTTCGAAAGCTAATCAAGAAATGTATTAAGTTATGTCCAATAAAAAGGTATCATCTTATTTTCTTTTCCATGTTTTATTTTGTTTGATTTCTATAGATTCTACATGGAATGTTGCTATTCCACTAGCAACATTCCATGTAGAAGTCGGCCCTTGTAGATCACCAATGTGGCCGCGCAGGCTTCTGCTTCTGTGAGTCTGACGTCCTGCACGTACGTGCAGGACGTCAGACTCACAGAAACAGAAGCCTGCGCAGGAATGTTGCTAGTGGAATAGCAACATTCCATGTAGAATCTCCAATAGTAGCAACATTCCATGTAGAATCTCCAATAGTATCTATTTTACTGTCATAGTAATGCTTGAATGTTTTCACTTATATACACTGTCAGCTAGCACATTTGCTTATTTCCGATCTGAGGAAGAAGGGCAACCTTCGAAAGCTAATCAAGAAATGTATTAAGTTATGTCCAATAAAAAAGGTGTCATCTTATTTTCTTTTCCATGTTTTATTTTGTTTGATTTCTATAGATTCTACATGGAATGTTGCTATTCCACTAGCAACATTCCATGTAGAAGTCGGCCCTTGTAGATCACCAATGTGGCCGCGCAGGCTTCTGCTTCTGTGAGTCTGACGTCCTGCACGTTTTATTTTGTTTGATTTCTATTGATAACCTGAGACACTTAGAAAATCTCAAGGCCTACACAGATGAGACGGAGGGCCTAGGGTGGTAGCACTGGGAGCAACTTTTATATTACGTTTTCCTTGTTATTGTAATGTAATGCTTGAGGGTAAACAGTTTCAATTTGTAGACCCAAAACAGTTAAAAGAATTTCTAGATGCTAGAGTGGAATTGAATGTTGTGTGCCCTCCCTAAATGCAGGCTGGGGTCTGAACCAGAGGTTGCAACCACTAGTTCGTAATTATTGCTAAATTCTTGGATTCCAAATTTCCTAAACTTGTGGACAGAAAGGCTGTTAATGATATTTCCTTTTATGTTTTTTTTTTTGCCTCTTGTATAAATGCCGATTGCATATTCACGTATTGTGACGATATATTGAAATATATGAATAAAGAAATCATTTTTGTTTTTAATTCTCAATCTGTTCGATTTTCCTTCGGATGTCAGTATTATTACAGCTATTTCATGCTTAACTGAGTCTACCCTTGATTTTAACTCTTGAAACTTAGCATTAAGTGCGTTCATTTCACCTGATGTTTGCTGAAGAGTAGAATCCATTGTATTCAGCATCAGCCAAATCATTTCCAAATTTATCTCCGGTACTTTCTCTGAGGTTCCTGCCTCAGGTCTCAGCGTTCTCTGCAGCAGGGCTAGTCCCTCGCTGGGAGACACACCGGCAACACTTCCGGTAGGGTGCTGGTTTCCCTCTAGGGCCGCTGTCGACGCTGGGCACAGAGGTAACAACGATGTTGGCGGTGGAGAGAGGGAGGTTTCATCTCCCAGCAGGGTTTCCACTTCCCCGGATAGCCCTGCTATGGGATCCGTTCCCTTCGCAATTTGGGAGGTAGCAGTAAAGAAACGTTCCAAGCTCAGCTGAATTGGAGAAGAGGTCGAGGTAGGAGGGTGCACCAATCTCACCGACCCTTGCGTTTAGAATGAGGTATATTTGAAGAATAATCATTATTTTCACCGAGTTTACAGGAGCGTTTCTCAAGTCATCTGATTACGCCGCCATCTTGACACGCCCCTCCCTGCAAGGCTGATTTTCATCACTTCAATATGAAGAAGAAGGATAAAATCCCCATAAGTGACAGAGGTAACCAAATGAAGAGTGTCCAATCTGATCATAAAAGTCTTTAAGAAATAAATAAATACTACCAAATATATTCCGCGTATTAAAAAAAGAGGACGGAAGAGCAAACGACAGCCGGCGTGGTTAAAAGTGAGGTGAAGCAAGCTATTAGAGCTAAAAGAAAATCCTTCAAAAAATGGAAGAAGGAACCAACTAAAAATAATAAGAAACAGCATAAGGAATGTCAAGTCAAATGCAAAGCGCTGATAAGGAAGGCAAAGAGGGACTTCGAAAAAAAGATTGCGTAGGAGGCAAAAACACATAGTACATTTTTTTAGGTATATTAAAAGCAGGAAGCCGGCAAAACACATTTCACAAAAAGTTAAATTCTAATAGTCAAATTTAAACCTCTGAATGCTTCTTAGACAAACCTATACATGTTTCTAAGTGCCTAAATGCCTCTATGCACCTTCTTAATATTAACACTGCTTGATGTTCACACAATCTGCTTAATTTATGCTTATATATGCTCAATGTTGATACTGCCCGATGCCCACACAAAAATTCATTCACTAACACCACCAGGCACTAACAACCATTACCAACCACAGCCAACATAAAGATCAACAAATCGCTCATGATAATCTACTTCCTCCCCCTAATCTACCACGCATGGACCACTCCCAATATAGTAAAATATAGTAACATAGTAGATGACGGCAGAAAAAGACCTGCACGGTCCATCCATTCTGCCCAACAAGATAACTCATATGTGCTAATTGTTGTGTATACCCTACTTTGATTTGTACCTGTGTTCTTCAGGGCACAGACCGTATAAGTCTGCCCAGCACTATCCCTGCCTCCCACCACCGGCTCTAGCACAGACCGTACAAGTCTGCCCAGCACTATCCCCACCCCCACCCCCCACCACCAGCCCCGCCTCCCGATCTTGACTAAGCTCCTGAGGATCCATTCCTTCTGCACAGGATTCCTTTATGTTTATCCCACGCATGTTTGAATTCCATTACTGTTTTCATTTCCACCACCTCCCGCGGGAGAGCATTCCAAGCATCCACTACTCTCTCCGTGAAAAAATACTTCCTAACGTTTTTCTTGAGTCTACGCCCTTCAATCTCATTTCATGTCCTCTCGTTCTACCACCTTCCCATCTCCGGAAAAGGTTCGTTTGCGGATTAATACCTTTCAAATATTTGAACGTCTGTATCATATCACCCCTGCTTCTCCTTTCCTCCAGAGTATACATGTTTAGTTCAGAAAGTCTCTCCTCATACGTCTTGTAACGCAAATCCCATACCATTCTCGTAGCTTTTCTTTGCACCGCTTCAATTCTTTTTACATCCTTATCAAGATACGGCCTCCAAAACTGAACACAATACTCCAGGTGGGGCCTCACCAACGACTTATACAGGGGCATCAACACCCCCTTTCTTCTGCTGGTCACACCTCTTTCTATACAGCCTAACAACCTTCTAGCTACGGCCACCGCCTTGTCACACTGTTTCGTCACCTTCAGTTCCTCAGATACTATCACCCCAAGATCCCTCTCTCCGTCCGTACCTATCAGACTCTCCCCGCCTAACACATATGTCTCCCGTGAATTTCAATTCCCTAAGTGCATCACCCCACAGTACACAAACCCCACAAATCTACCCACAGCACACAAACCCCACAGACAACCCAACTACAGTGCACCAACCCAAAAGAACAACAACCAACTAAAAGGAAAAACAAATACATTTGGAAATAACCAACAGAAAGAGAAGAAAGGACACAACAGAACCAGATACCAAGAAAACAGGTAAATAATAAAAATTAACACAACCATGCCCCAAACTGAACCTTACCAACCAATCCAAATGGGATACGTAAACGCCAGATCAGTAGTAAATAAACAGAGATTATAACTGATTGGATCATTACAGACAATCTTGACCTCCTATTTATCACTGAAACCTGGATTCATGACCTTAAAGACCCCATAATCTTAGATTTATGCCCAACAGGATACAAAATTACCCACTGGACAAGAAACGGAAAAAGAGGAGGAGGAATAGCCATAATATACAAATCCGAGATCACCATCACAACCACAGCCGAATCCATTCTGCCACAACTTGAAATCGCCTTGGTAAGAATTAATCACCTTAACGCAGTCCTGCTCTCCAGACCACCAGGCAACTGGCAAGACTCCCAAACACACTTCATGGACTTTATCTCGAACACTTGTGTCTCCATCTCAAATCTTATTATAATAGGAGATATCAACCTGCACCTTGAAGATCCCAACTCAACAAGCACCCAAGAATGCGAAGAGTTTCTACAACTATGGGATCTTCACAGAACAAACACGCAGCCAACTCACATCAAAGGACACACACTAGACATTGTCACACACAGATTTGATCCCAACTCAAACCTTATATTAACAGACACAAAATGGACACCCGCACCGTGGTCTGACCACTATAAAGCAAACATCTCCCTCCAATGGCGAACGAAAGATACACCGAATAAACAAGAATGAAAAACCTATACCACGAGAGGAAAAATAGACCCGGTATTATTCTGGCAACAGATTTACTACAACGAATGGACAACAAAAACAGATACAATACAATTCCTCTTAGAATGGGACGACAGATGCAGATCCATATTAGACAATATTGCGCCAACCCAAACTAGAACCTCACACAGAAAGAATTCAACACCATGGTTCAATGAAGAGCTGAAAAAAATTAAAACACAAGTTAGAAGGTTAGAACGTGCATGGAATAAAAAGAAAGACGACCCCACATTTAACACCTGGAAACAACTCCAAAGAAAATATAAATATACCATAAGGCAAACTAAAAGATTATATTACAAAACTGTAATTGGACCAAACTACAAGGACACACATAAACTCTTCCAACTCATGAATAAACTACTAGATATTTCACCAGTCACAACCAACAGCAAAGATGCACCAGGAGCAGACAACCTCGCGAAATACTTCAACGAGAAAATCGTACAACTGCGACTTAAGATACCTGTCAGTACCATCGACTATGCTGAACTCCTTGATTGTCTAGACCCAGACCCTGGCATTTACCCAGCAGACAGAACCTGGACCAACTTCGAAACAATATCAGAGGATATCATCTCCCAAATGCTCAAAAGATTTGCCAAATCTCATTGCAAACTGGACATATGTCAAAACAACCTTATGACATCTGCTCCTCAACAATTTATAACAGACATAACGAAACACTTGAATTATATGTTACAAAATGGACTCTTCCCGAAGGAGAAAGGAAACATTCTACTCACCCCATACCCAAAGACACAAAGAAAAGTGCCAGTGAACTAACCAACTACAGACCAGTAGCATCCATTCCCTTAATAACCAAACTAACAGAAGGGTTGGTGACCAAACAACTCACAAACTATTTAAATAAATTCTCAATACTCCACAAGTCCCAGTCAGGATTTCGGTCTAACCACAGTACTGAAACAGTACTAGTTACTCTCACAACCAAATTCAAACAAATGATTGCAACAGGAAAGAACATATTACTTCTACAATTTGACATGTCAAGCGCTTTCGACATGGTTAATCATGGAATACTACTACATATCCTTGAGTACTTTGGAATCGGAGGAAACGTTCTCAATTGGTTCAAGGGATTCCTAACCACACGATCATACCAAGTGACATCTAACTCGACTACTTCAGCCACATGGATACCTGAATGTGGAGTCCCACAGGGATCCCCCCTCTTGCCGACACTATTCAACTTAATGATGATACCCTTGGCCAAACTATTATCAAACCAAAACCTCAACCCATACATATACGCAGACGACGTAACGATCTACATCCCATTCAAACAAGACCTAAAGGAAATTTCTAATGACATCAATCAAAGTCTCTATATCATGCATTCATGGGCGGATGCATTTTGGCTGAAACTCAATGCAGAAAAAACCCAATGCCTAATAATCACCTCTCAACATAACAAGAACAAATTCACCGCCATCAATACACCAAATTTGAACCTCCCAATTTCAGACACCCTAAAAATTCTTGGAGTTACCATCGATCGACACCTAACACTTGAGAGCCACGTGAAAAACACAACCAAGAAGATGTTCCACTCCATGTGGAAATTAAAAAGAATAAGACCTTTCTTCCCAAGGTCTGTTTTCTGTAACCTGGTACAATCAATGGTGCTCAGTCATCTAGACTATTGCAATGCACTCTATGCCGGCTGTAAACAGCAAATAATCAAGAAACTTCAGACAGCCCAGAATACTGCAGCTAGACTCATATTAGGTAAAACAAAATATGAAAGTGCTAAACCCCTACGAGAAAAACTACACTGGCTCCCACTTAAAGAACGCATCACGTTCAAAATATGCTCCCTAGTTCTTGGAGTAATGCACCCCCCCAGGCTCTCTTCCTGGCTATAGCCAGCTCTGCAATTTGGAGGGGGTGCAGAGGTGAATGAGGGGTGCAGAGGTGGACGGGGGGAAGGGCAGAGGTGAACCAGGGAGAGAGCCTGTTGTTAAACATTTACCAGCACACCACTGGGAGTGGAGCTGCCTGTGAGAATGAATGACGGCTACGGATGAAGAAAAGTAAAATGGTTAAACACGTGCGGGGGGTAGGAAGGAATGGTGAGCGAGGAGGGCTGTCGGGGAGCTGAGGGAGGGCAGGGAGAATCGCTGGACAATGGATGGGAGGGCAGGGGGTGAGGAAATTGCTGGACGAGGAGGTCAGGGAGAGAGAGAAGAGATCGCTGAACATGGAGAGGAGGAGAGGAGGGGAGGGTAGGGGGGAGAGAGATCACTGGACAGGAGGGGAGGGCAGGGCAGGGGGGAGAGAAGAGATTGCTGGACAGGAGGGGAGGGCAGGGGGAGAGAGAAGAGATCGCTGGACAGGAGGGGAGGGCAGGGCAGGGGGAGAAGAGATCGCTGGACAGGAGAGGAGGGGAGGGCAGGGGAGAGAGGAGAATTGCTGGACAGGAGGGGAAGGCAGGGCATGGGGAGAGAGAAGAGATCGCTGGACAGGAGGGGAGGGCAGGGGAGAGAGGAGAATTGCTGGACAGGAGGGGAGGACAGGGCATGGGGAGAGAGAAGAGATCGCTGGACAGGAGGGGAGGGCAGGGCAGGGGGGAGAAGAGATCGCTGTACAGGAGAGGAGGGGAGGGCAGGGGAGAGAGGAGAATTGCTGGACAGAAGTGTAGGGGAGGACAGGGGAGAGAGGAGAATTGCTGAACATGGATGGATGAATGGAGGGGGCAGGGGAGAGAGGAAATTTACTGAATATGGGTGGATGGAATGGAGAGTTGCTGGACATGGATGAATGGAGGGGAGGGAAGTCAGGAAGGAGATACACATGGATGGAGGGGAGGGAAGAGAGGAGAAATGCTGCACATGGATGGATGGAGTGGAGGGCAGGGAAAAGAGGAGAAATGTTGGACAAGGATGAAGGGAAGAAAAGACAAAGGAAGGAGATGCACACAGATGGAGGGGAAGGGAGAGAGGAGAAATGCTGGACATGGATGGAGGAGAGGGAAGACAGGAAGTACATGCACATGGATGGAGGGAAGGGGAGTGAGGAGAAATGCTGGATATGGATGGAGGGAAAATTGCTGAATTTAAGGGCTGGATCAGAACACTTTGAGGGCAGATGCTGAAACTGGAGAAAGGATAAGGACAGGGCTACAGATGGTAGACAGGACGCATAAGGACACAGGAGGATGGTGGACATGGTGAGAGAAAAAATATCAAATGGAAAGAAGACACTGGGACCAAAGCGAATAGAAAAACTAAATGATCAGACAGCAAAGGTAGGAAAAGGTATTTTATTCAGAATTTATTAATTGGAATATGTCAGCTTTTGAAAATGTGCATCTGTGATATTTTGCATGTGAGTTTCAATTTTTCTAGTATTGCTGCATGCTGAGTCTGACTTCTTGAGTTAACTTTCCAGTTCAGTATTTTGCCTTCATATTTTTTTTATTCTAGTTCCTTGTGTCATATCTGTTGTGTCATGTGTTTTTCATGTAGGATCAAAGTGTAGTATTCTGCTAGTGTGTAGTATTTGCAGTCCTTTTGGTTTTGTTTTTTTTCACTAGGTTGTGTACCGGTGTAATTATAGTGCTGCCTTTCCACGCATAAGGTTGTAGCTCGTCCTGTCCTTGGAATTAGTGCTGTTATGGTTTGGTAAGGTTATGAGTGCGTTTTTGCACAAGTTTGTGTATAGTGTGTTGCAGTGGAGAGATTGTGTGTTGGCTTTACTGAGGTGGCACCAAAACATCAGAAAAGGTGTAGAGCCTAAATCATGACACACTACCTCTTGAAGGATCTACATATAGTGCAGACAGGGCCAGTCTTAAGGCGAGGCGACCGAGGCAGCCGCATAGGGCCCCGCGCTCAGGGGGGCCCCGCACGGCGCGCCTAAGTTCGCCCCGCCCCGACCGCCCGAGTTCCAGTCCTCCCTCCCTCCCTCGGATGGCGCTCGACGGCGGAGTGGTGGGGGCGGTCCGCCCCGGACGTCAGCGGGTGGGGGGGTGCCCTGCACCCGCTGCTCCCACCCTGTCCTACCTTTAAAAAAAGAATTTGGTAGCGCCGGAGTGACAGGCAGCGCCTCCCGTCTGCCCTGCTACTAAAAATGTCTTCGACGTCGTCGTTAGGCCTTCTCACATTGAGTCCCGCCCTTCTCTGAGGTAACTTCCAATTACCGCGAGGGTGGGCGGGACTCAATGTGAGAAGGCCGAATGACGACGTCGAAGACATTTTTAGTAGCAGGGAGGGCAGACACGAGGCGCTGCCTGTCCCTCTGGCGCTTCCAAATTCTTTTTTTAAAGCCAGTGAGGGTGGTGGGCGGCAGGAGATCAAAGCTAGTAGGTAGGTTGGGGGGGGACTCAGATGGGAGAAGGGTGTGTGGGGTGGGGGTTCTCAGGTGGGGGAAGGGTGGGGAGGGGGTTCTCAAATGGGAAGGAGACTACTACTTAACATTTCTAAAGCTGAGGTGGGGAGGGGGTTCACGGATGGGAGAAGGGGGGGGGGGAGGGGGTTCTTGGATGGGAGAAGGGGACTGAGGAGGGAGTTCTCGGATGTGAGAAGGGGACGGGTGGGGAGGGGACTGGGGTTCTTGGATGGGAGAAGGGGACCGAGGTGGGGAGGGGGTTCATGGATGGGAGAAGGGGGTGGGGAGGGGGTTCTTGGATGGTTAAAGGGGACGGGTGGGGAGGGGACTGGTGTTCTTGGATGGGAGAAGGGGACTAGGGAGGGGGTTCTCGGATGGGAGAAGGGGGCAGGCACTGGGGTCTGAGAAGGGGGCCATATGGGAAAATGGGGGCCATGCCTGGGGCTGGTGGGAAAATGGGGCATGCGTGGGTCAGGTGGGAGAATGGTTCTGAAAAGGGGGCCCTAATACAAGGCATGTGGATGAAGGGGGCTGGAACTGGGGGCTGAAAAGGAGGGTAGGTGGGATAAGGGGGCTAGTACTGGGACTGGAGGCTGAAAACGGGATAGGGAGAAGTGGCTGGGGGGCTGAAGCTCGGGACTGGTGGCAGAAAAGGGCTGGGGCTGAAATGGGGGACTGGTGGGATAGTGGGGCTGGAACTGGGGACTGAAAAAGGGGCGGAGAGAGGGGCAGAGCCTGGGTGGGGTAGCGAGAGTTAGGGCAAACCCTGGATGGATGAGAGAGGGAGGTCAAATTGTGGATTGAAGGGGCAAAGAGAAAGGGCAGACAGTGGATGGCAGGGATAGAAAGGGCAGACAGTGAATGGATGGGGGAGAGAGAGAGGGCAGACAGGGGCAGATGGTGGATGGATCATGGAAGGAGCAGAGATAGAGGGCAGATGTGGATGGAAGGAGCAGGGAGAGAGGGCAGACATTGGATGGAGGTAACAGCAGAGAGGGCAGACACTGGATGACAGATGCTGGATGGAAGGAAGACAGTGAAAAGAAGATGAGGGAAAGCAGAAACCAGAGACAACAAACTGTAAATAAAATATATTTTTTTATTTTTTTTGCTTTAGGATAAAGTATTGTAGATGTGTTAAATGTTTATAATAGAACATGTAAATAAGGTAATCTTTTTATTGGACTAATTTTAATACATTTTGACTAACTTTCGGAGAACAAAACCCCCTTCCTCAGGTCAGGATAGGATACTGTAACAGCACTATACTGTACTGACCCGAGGACGGAGGTTTTGGCCTCTGAAAGCTAAATGTATTAGTCCAATAAAATGGTATTATTTTACTTTCTATATTTGTTTTATTTCTATTTGTTAATTTGTAAAGTGGTGATTGGTACTTGTTAGGTTTTTTTCAAATTTACATCTGCTGTCTTTATATTTTGCACAGTACTAGGGGACGTTTTCTGTTTCTGTGGTGTTGCATTGTATGCAGAGTCTGGCATTGGGGGTTCAGTTTAATTTTTGTCTAAATAGAAAGTTTATCATTACTTATTCTATAGTGGATTAGGGTGTATCTGTGTTTGTGAAAAAGACATGGCTTTCAGTTGGCATTGACTGTGCAGGATCGACGATCTGTATTATTCTGTCTGGTTTCGTTTTACAATAGGTGAATTGATGTTCTAGTGCTCACTGTAGTGTTTAAGATGCTTTCCTTTTCCTTGTGTGACTAGTAGAAATGACTGCTTATGGTATGGTAGAATTGCTCAATAGGTCCTGAGTGTTTTGCATTCTCGGCATACCTAGTACTGGATTTTGGAGGGGGTGTTAAAAAATGACCGGGAGAGAGGGGGGCCTTGGAGCTGGGAGCCCTAGGGGGGGAAGCCCTGGAGCTGGGGGCCTTGGAGCTCAGAGGGAGCAGCCCGGGAGCTCGGAGGGAGGGGTAGCCGGCCCTGGAGCTAGGGTGGGGGTGGAGCTAGGTGGGGCGGAGTTAGGTGGGGGCAGGGCTGGTTGGGGCCCCATCAAATTGGTCTGCATAGGGCCCCGCACTTGCTAAGACCGGCCCTGAGTGCAGGGGCCCGGCCCGGTGGCGGACGGAGGGGAGCGGGTGGAGGGGGGAGCGGCAGTGACCTCGGGGGGGGGGCCCAGGGGCGGCCTTGTCCTGGGCCCAGCCCAGTCTCTCGGCGGCCCTGGCTCAGTGTGCTGCTGCAGCTAAGAAAGCAAATAGAATGTTAGATATTATTAGGAAAGGAATGGAAAACAAAAATGAGGATGTTATAATGCCTTTGTATCGCTCCATAGTGTGACCGCACTTCAAATATTGTGTTCAATTCTGGTCGCTGTATCTCAAAAAAGATATAGTGGAATTAGAAAAGGTGCAGAGAAGGGTGACGAAAATGATAAAGGGGATGGGACGACTTCCCTATGAGGAAAGGCTAAAGCGGCTAGGGCTCTTCAGCTTGGAGAAAAGGCGGCTGAGGGGAGATATGATAGAGGTCTATAAAATAATGAGTGGAGTTGAATGGGTAGATGTGAAGCATCTGTTCACGCTTTCCAAAAATGCTAGGACTAGGGGGCATGCGATGAAGCTACAAAGTAGTACATTTAAAATGAATTGGAGAAAAGTTTTCTTCACTCAACGTGTAATTAAACTCTGGAATTCATTGCCAGAGAATGTGGTAAAGGTGGTTAGCTTAGCAGAGTTTAAAAAAGGTTTGGCTGTCTTCCTACAGGAAAAGTCCATAGACCATTATTAAATGGACTTGGGGAAAATCCACTATTTCTGGGATAAGCAGTATAGAATGTTTTGTACTTTTTTAGGATCTTGCCTAAAAGCAATTTATGAACTGACCAACTTTCAAAAACAACTGAAGACCCATCTCTTTGACAAGATATACCACAGAGATCAACACATGTGAAACTCCGCACATATATCCAGAAATGTTTAATAATGCCTTCTGTTATATTACTATCATGTATTCCATTACCATGTAACCCAAAATCCTTCTGTAATACCAAATATCTAGTCTCTTCTTATTCCCATTATCCATGATGTATTGTAAGCCACATTGAGCCTGCAAAGAGGTGGGAAAATGTGGGATACAAATGCAACAAAACTATTCAAGGTTAAAACACGTGCGGTCTGTGAAATATTGCAGGAAGACCTTAGGAAATTGGAAGACTGGGCATCCAAATGGCAGATAAAATTTAATGTGGACAAATGCAAGGTGATAAATTTAATCACCTCACTCATCGTTCCAATTTCCATATCATTTATAAATACGTTAAATAGCACCGGTTCCAATACTGAACTCTGTGGCACTCCACTGTTCACCCTCCTGCATTGAAAGAAATGACTGTTTAACTCTACCTTCTGTTTTCTGTCCAATAACCAATTCCTAATCCACACCTGAACCTTGCCTCCACGACTATTTAATTTTCTCTGGAGTTTCTCATAAGGAACTTTATCAAAAGCTTTCTGAAAATCTAGAGGTAATCAATAGAAATAAAACATGGAAAAGAAATAAGATGATACCTTTTTATTGGACATAACTTAATACATTTCTTGATTAGCTTTCGAAGGTCGCCCTTCTTCGTCAGATCGGAAATAAGTAAATGTTGGTAGTGAAACATCAAAGCATTTCAGTAACAGTCTATATGACTAGAAAGGGATCTAGGTGTCGTCGTTGATGATACGTTGAAACCTTCTGCTCAGTGTGCTACTGCGGCTAAGAAAGCAAATAGAATGTTAGATATTATTAGGAAAGGAATGGAAAACATAAATGAGGATGTTATAATGCTTTTGTATCGCTCCATGGTACGACTGCACCTCGAATATTGTGTTCAATTCTGGTCGCCGCATCTCAAAAACATATAGTGGAATTAGAAAAGGTACAGAGAAGGGTGACGAAAATGATAAAGGGGATGGAAAGACTTCCCTATGAGGAAAGGCTAAAGCGGATAGGGCTCTTCAGCTTAGACAAAGGCGGCTGAGGGGAGATATGATAGAGGTCTATAAAATAATGAGTGGAGTTGAATGGGTAGAAGTGAAGCGTCTGTTTACGCTTTCCAAAAATACTAGGACTAGGGGGCATGCGATGAAGCTACAATGTAGTAAATTTAAAAAGAATCAGAGAAAATGTTTCTTCACTCAACGTGTAATTAAACTCTGGAATCCATTGCCAGAGAATGTGGTAAAGGCTGTTAGTTTAGCGGAGTTTTAAAATGGTTTGGACGGCTTCCTAAAGGGAAAGTCCATAGAACATTATTAAATTGGACTTGGGGAAAATCCACTATTTCTGGGATAAGCAGTATAGAATGTTTTGTACTTTTTTAGGATCTTGCCAGGTATTTGTGACCTGGAATGGCCACTGTTGGAAACAGGATGCTGGGCTTGATGGACTTTTGTTGTTTTCCAGTATGGCAATACTTAGGTACTTAAAATATGTTGTTCCTTTTCCTTATATATTCCGATATTTATTTGTTTGTTACATTTGTATCCCACATTTTCCCACCTATTTGCAGGCTCAATGTGGCTTACATAGTACCGTAAAGGCGTTCGCCAAGTCCGGTAGAGAAACAAATACATGGTGATGTTGTGGTCGATTAAGGTTCAGGCACAATGGGGATCGAAGAGAGGAGAGGTTAAATAGTGTCCATTACGAGCTTTGGTTTTACTGTGTTGCAGAGTGTAGGCATTTATGTTGGGTCGGTAGGGTATGCCTTTTTGAACAGGTTGGTTTTTAGTGATTTCCTGAAGTTTAGATGGTCAGACCTCCCTGTTCCCTCGATACTGCTTTGTCCCCCTTTCAACTCACCACTGTTATATTCCACTGTTCCATCCCCTAATAATATCCTGTATTTACTCTTGTCTTATGTAACCCATTACTGTACTGCAACCAATTGTACTTCCATTATTTACAATGTATTGTAAGCCACACTGAGCCCGCAAATAGGTGGGAAAATGTGGGATACAAATGCAAATAAATAAATTGTTTTCACAGCTTTTGGCAGTGAGTTCCATAGTTGTGTGCTGGATGCGTAGGTTGCTTTGTATTTGAGTCCTTTGCAGTTTGGGTAGTGGAGGTTTAGGTATGTTTGTGATGATCTGGTTGTGTTTCTGGTTGGTAGATCTATGAGGTCTGTCATGTAGCCTGGGACTTCGCCAAAGATAATTTTGTGGGCCAGGGTGCAGATTTTGAAGGTAATATGTTCTTTGATTGGGAGCCAATGCAGTTTTTCTCAGAGGGGTTTGGCACTTTCGAATCGTGTTTTACCAAATATCAGCTTGGGTGCTGTGTTTTGAGCGGTCTGGAGTTTCTTTGTGAGTAGTTCTTTACATCCCGCATAGATTCTGTTGCAGTAGTCTGCATGGTTTAGTACCAATGATTGTATTAGGTTACAGAATATTTCCCTCAGGAAGAAAGGTTTTACGTGTTTAAGTTTCCACATTGAGTGGAACATTTTCTTTGTTGTGGAGTTCACTTGTCTCTCAAGTGTAAGTTTTTGCTGTCGATTTTAACGCCGAGTATTTTCAGGCTATCTGAGATAGGGAGGGTGTGGTATAAAGTGATTGTGACCCAATTCAACTTGTTCAAATTAGAGGCAATATATCATCAAGTACAATAAAAGATAAATGATAATGCACCATCTCATCCTGAACTGAGCCATTCTCTGTACATATTCAGGAGATTGCTAAAACCTATCATTTCGTTCTCTATAATATCACCAAAATTCACCCTTTCCTTTCTGAGCACACTACCAGAACCCTTATCCACACACTTATCACCTCTCGCCTAGACTATTGCAAATTGCTTCTCACAAGTCTCCCCGTAAACCATCTCTTTCCCCTTCAATCTGTTCAAAATTCTGCTGCACTACTTATATTCCACCAATGTCGTTATGCTATATTAGCCTTCTGCTCAAGTCACTTCATTGGCTCCCTATCCGTTTCCACATACAGTTCAAACTCCTCTTATTGACTTACACGTGCATTCACTCTGCAGCTCCTCAGTATCTCTTCCTACACTTCTCTATGGGAACTCCAGTCACTGGGCAAAACTCTTATCTGCATCCTTCTCCTCCACTGGTAACTCCAGACTCCGTTCCTTTTATCTTGCTGCACCATATGTCTGGAATAGACTTCCTGAGCTGTGTTTTTAGTGGAGCCTTAGGGAAGGCCATAATATGGTCCTCCCCTGACAACTACCCAGTCCCAGAGAAGGCTGTAATATTCTTTCCTCTTATCCTCCCACTTATCATAAGGAATATAATAATTTGGGTAATTTGAACGGGTGAGGCAATGGGGTTTCTGTCTCCTAACACTTACCCCAAGACACAGTGGACCAGCCATTCCCAAGATATGGGATGACAGGATAGGTAGAGTGAATCAGAGAAATTAGGGAGGACAGTCTTTATTACTTACCAATTATAGATGATAACCAAGCAATCAGGTAATAAGACAAGGTAGTCAGGCAAGGTAATTAGCGTAATCAGAGTAAAGTAGTGAGGCAATGACTAAGTCATAAGGCAGGTAACAAATAGCGAAGATATCAGGCAATAATAAAGCAACAAAGCAAATAACATATAGCAGAGAAATCTACAAAGAAATTAGGCAAAGCAATTAGAAAATAAAGTAATAACAAATAGCCACAGCTGCAAAGACTTCCTCTCTGTTGGTCATCTCAGCCTCTGACTAGATGCAGCAGGACAGTGCCTTATATTGTAGCGCCATCTGTAATCCGCTTGGTCCTCAGTGTGGGGCAGACAACATTTATAGCTCTGTCCTCCAGGGCTGGAGCTTCTCTCTTTCACACAATCCAAAAGTCAACACCAAATTTCCTTGAAAATCCACAGTCTTTAATTTAGAGACAGTTTACATAAACTATAGCTGACAGTTCACTCTAGAGTTCTCCTTGAGAACCGGAAAAACTTTCAGCCCTTTTCTGTATCAACACAGTTCAAAACAGCAAAGAAAACGAAAAATCAGCTGCTCTCTCAGAGTACTGCAGGCTGGGCAGCACACTTCCCGCTTCACAGCTACTTCACTCTGTGTCCACCTGCTGCCATTCCTTCAGACTTGCAAACTTTGGTAATTAGTGTTCTCATAGTCCATGGGTATTTGCTCCTCCAAAGGGTTCTCTCTTGCAAGTAAATCCACTCCCTCTTCTATGCCCTCCTTCCAATCAGGCTCCTCTCCACCCTTCCTGGCATTTGATTCCTCCCTCCCATCAGCTGGCCTGCACCTTTTCTCGCCCTCCTCCAAGGTGGATGGAATCCTATATTGATTTCTTAATCATGGGAACAGAGTTTTGGCATTGCTGCTCCCTCTACTGGCCACCCTCTGATATAACGGTTTTTCTCCCTGTGTCTTGCCCTTCTTTCCTAAGGGAGGATTCCATGTCAGGGTTTCTAGGTTGCTCTTTCTTCCCTCTCCCCCCTGGCCTTGTGGGTAAGGTAGTTCTATACCCCCTGGATCAGCAGAGTGTCTACATTGTCTTCCCTAAATAAGTACATAAGTATTGCAATACTGGGACAGACCAAAGGTCCATCGAGCCCAGCATCCTGTTTCCAACAGTGGCCAATCCAGGTCAGAAATACCCGGCAAGATCCCAAAAAAGTACAAAACATTTTATACTGCTTATCCCAGAAATAGTGGATTTTCCCAAATCCATTTAATAACAGTCTATGGACTTTTCCTTTAGGAAGTCGTCCAAACCTTTTTAAAACTCACTACAATATACAGTGAATTGAGCATCAATCCCCCTCCCAACTTGCAATTTCAGCTAATTTCCGTGTCACTTTATTGTTTACATAGACTGGTACATACTATCTCAATGTTTACAGAACACAGAACAATGTTTATGAAACTCAGCATCATAAAATAAGTCCAAGTTTTCTTTTACAGAGGATTTCCCCAGCACCCAGGTCTTATCAGAGTACTATCTAACCCTCAACACTCTTCTTTCTCAAACTGTATGTTCGGTAGGACTAGTGGCACCGGCTCTGCCAGGGTGGGGGAAGAGTGCTCCTTGCTGGGTCAGCAGAAAGTCAGCTTTTCAGAAAATACAGTTCTCAGGCATTTTGAGTCTTTTTAGCCATGCAGTTCATAGGTCATAAATGACTTGTCAGTGGTCAGAAAAGTGCTCATCAATTCAGCCGGTACGTCAAGCTGCATCTCTGGCTGTCTTCAAATTTAGGCTAAAAGCCCACCTTATGCTGCTTTTAATTCCTCACCCTTACTCACTTGTTCAGTACCCATATTTTATCATTGCCACCTTAGTAATTTCCTTATCTCTTCTTTTTCCTGTTTGTCCTAATTATATTGTAAGCTCTGTCGAGCAGGGACCGTCTCTTCAAGTTCAAGCGTACAGCACTGCGTATGTCTAGTAGCACTATAGAACCAGTAGTAAGTTCTGACATTAGGGTGCTTTTTGTGCCTCCCAACGTCACATCATTGTGTCAACCAATGGACCAGGGTATACTGGAAACCTTAGCAAAAACAAATATTGCCATAAGCTTCCTATAACGCTTGTTTGTGCACTGGATGAAGGGAAAGGAATGACCAAACTTTGAAAGAAAGTAAACATCAAAGATGTTATCCACTGGATCGTTCAGTCATGAGATGAAATTGAGCCTCTAACCCTAGAAAAATCATGAAGAAAGTTAATTTCTGAGAATGAAAGGGACAAGAGACATGACACTGAATGTGGAGCAGCTAAGGAAGATCTCCTTCCTGTTTAATAGGAAATACCGGGCTGTGCAAATGCTTGTGACGATGACATACAAGGATGGATGCAGTCAAACGATGTGATTTCTCTGGTGAATGGCAATGGAGATGATGGTTATGAAGACACCTTGAGTGAGGCTGAACCTAGAATTGGAAAAGTCATTCATCGGGCTGTGCAAATGCTTGTGAGGATGACATACAAGAATGGATGCAGGCAAACGATGTGATTTCTCTGGTGAATGGCAATGGAGATGATGGTTATGAAGACACCTTGAGTGAGGCTGAACCTAGAATTGGAAAAGTCATTCATCGGGCTGTGCAAATGCTTGTGAGGATGACATACAAGAATGGATGCAGGCAAACGATGTGATTTCTCTGGTGAATGGCAATGGAGATGATGGTTATGAAGACACCTTGAGTGAGGCTGAACCTAGAATTGGAAAAGTCATTCATCGGGCTGTGCAAATGCTTGTGAGGATGACATACAAGGATGGATGCAGTCAAACGATGTGATTTCTCTGGTGAATGGCAATGGAGATGATGGTCATGAAGACACCTTGAGTGAGGCTGAACCTAGAATTGGAAAAGTCATTCATCGGGCTGTGCAAATGCTTGTGAGGATGACATAGAAGAATGGATGCAGGCAAACGATGTGATTTCTCTGGTGAATGGCAATGGAGATGATGGTTATGAAGACACCTTGAGTGAGGCTGAACCTAGAATTGGAAAAGTCATTCATCGGGCTGTGCAAATGCTTGTGAGGATGACATAGAAGAATGGATGCAGGCAAACGATGTGATTTCTCTGGTGAATGGCAATGGAGATGATGGTTATGAAGACACCTTGAGTGAGGCTGAACCTAGAATTGGAAAAGTCATTCATCGGGCTGTGCAAATGGTTGTGAGGATGACATACAAGAATGGATGCAGGCAAACGATGTGATTTCTCTGGTGAATGGCAATGGAGATGATGGTTATGAAGACACCTTGAGTGAGGCTGAACCTAGAATTGGAAAAGTCATTCATCGGGCTGTGCAAATGCTTGTGAGGATGACATACAAGAATGGATGCAGGCAAACGATGTGATTTCTCTGGTGAATGGCAATGGAGATGATGGTTATGAAGACACCTTGAGTGAGGCTGAACCTAGAATTGGAAAAGTCATTCATCGGGCTGTGCAAATGCTTGTGAGGATGACATACAAGAATGGATGCAGGCAAACGATGTGATTTCTCTGGTGAATGGCAATGGAGATGATGGTTATGAAGACACCTTGAGTGAGGCTGAACCTAGAATTGGAAAAGTCATTCATACTGAAGTCGTCAATGTGGAACAACCAGGGGAAATGACAGCTACTGATGTAATGCTATTGAGACACTGGCATGACCTTGCAGTGAAGAAGGGAAAACAATTATTAATCACAAAATATACAAAACAGTTTTATAATTCAAGTGAACAAGTGAATACCTTCCTTTCAGGAAATTATTGAAAACCCACTTATTTAACTCAATAGTTCTCCACTTTAAACATTCACTCACTTAATAGTCATATAATACTTTAAATTAAGATGGCTGCCGTCTAGTAAATCATTGTTATCTTCATGATTTTGTGATTTGTTACTATGTAAGCAGCATTGAGCTTGCGATGAGTGGGAATTGTTCGGGATACAAATGTAATAATAAATAAATACATAAATAATTTATGTTGTGATAAAGTCACATCCAGGATAGTTGTGTTAAGGCAGTTTCAGTCTGAACTACAAGTCCCAGAAGGCACTGAAGGCAAGGAGCCAGGGGGCGAGATGGAAAATCCGGACTGGACTCCTAGCTGCAATAAGGGAGGACATGGGTGTAAGCTAATAGGATGTGTAGATTGGCTGCCCTAGGGGGAAAGAGAGCTAGGAAACCCTGTGTGCAGGAGCTCCTCGTTAGGCTCATGCTCAACTCAGCTGGTATGGGTGTGTAGAGAAGCTAATGAGTGGAGAATGATTGGTTGTGAAGGCAGAAGCCAGGGATTGATTAGGCAGGTGGGAAGGAGTCTCAGGAGTTCAGTTCAGGGAGAGCAGCAAGGAAGGCGAGAAGCAGTTGCATGCTGAAAACCCTTGGGCAGGGAGGTCCCTAAAGTACTGAAGTCTGAGAGGCAGTTGCAGGCTGAAAACCCTTGGGCAGGGAGGTCCCTAAAGTACTGAAGTCTGAGAAGTATTTGCAGGCTGAAAACCCTTGGGCAGGGAGGTCCCTAAAGCAGTGGCGTAGCCAGAAGTCAATTTTTGGTTGGGCCAACAGGTTGGATGGGTGGGCACTAGACAGTGGTGTGCTGGTAAATGTTTAACAACAGGTTCTCTCCCTGGTCCACCTCTGCACCCCTCCCCCCGTCCACCTCACCTCAAAATTGCAGAGCTGGCTATAGCCGGGGAGAGAGCCTGGGGGGGGGGGGGGAGGCAATGCATTACTCTCTCCAGGAAAAAAGAATTTAAATGATCCCAGGTTCCAATCTAATTCATGTTTAATGTGGGATAAAATGCCATAAATAAGTAAATAAATATAAACTTTTAATGTTGAGCACCTGATTCTCAAAGTGGACATATTCCAAACACTATAATGAAAATAAAATGATCTTTTCTACCTTTGTTGTCTGGTGACTTTGTTTTTCTGATCATGCTGGCCCAGTATCTGATTCTGCTGCTATCTGTCCTCTTAACTCCGTTTCCAGGGCTTCCTTTCCATTTATTTCTTTACTTTCTGCCTTTCTTCTTCATTTCTTGTCCTACATCCGTAAGTAAAAGCTGGGTCCTCCGCAGACTTGATTGTCCAGTGGATCCAGCTTCTGCCTATTTTCTTCATCCATGTGCAGTTTTTCTCCTCTCTTCCTTTTCCCTTATCTCCTTCCTCACTCTTCCATTCCCTCCATCCATGTCCAGCATTTCTTCTCTCTCCCTTCCCTCTCCTCCATCCATGTCCAGCAACCCTCCTCTCCCCTACCCTTCCCTCCATCCATCCATGTCCAGCAACCCTCCTCTCCCCTGCCCTTCCATCCATCCATCCATGTCCAGCAACCCTCCTCTCCCCTGCCCTTCCCTCCATCCATCCATGTCCAGCAACCCTCCTCTCCCCTTCCCTCCCCTCCATCCACCCATGTCCAGCAACCTTCCTATCTCCTCTTTCCTCCTCTCCATCCACCCATGTCCAGCAACTCTCATCTCCCCTCCATCCATCCCTAGCAATTCTCTTTTCTCCCCTGCCCCCCTCTATCCATCCATACCCAGCAATTCTCTTCTCTCCCCTGTCCCCTCCATCCATCCATACCCAGCAATTCTCTTCTCTCCCCTGTCCCCTCCATCTATCCATACCCAGCAATTCTCTTCTCTGCCCTGCCCCTATCCATCCAAGGGAAGAAGTGTAGATAGAAAAGAGGAGGGGACCAAGAACAGAACCCTGAGGTATGCCGACAGGCAGAGGGATAGAAGTAGAAGAGGATCCACCAGAGTGAACACTGAAGGTGAGGAGGGAGAGGTAGGAAGAGAACCAGGAAAGGACAGAGCCCTGGAATCCAAATGAGGACAGGGTATCGAGGAGTATGCTGTGATCGACAGTGTCAAAAGCAGCGGAAAGATCAAGAAGAATGAGGATGGAATAGAGACCTCTGGATTTAGCCAGTAATAGGTCATTGGAGACTTTAGTAAGCGCAGTTTCGGTTGAGTGGAGAAGGCGAAAACCAGATTGTAGTGGGTCAAGAATAGCATGTGAGGAGAGAAAATCAAGGCAGCGGTGGTGAACAGCACGCTCAAGTAATTTGGAGAGAAAAGGGAGGAGGGAGATGGGTCGGTAATTAGAGGGACAAGTAGGGTCGAGTGAAGGCTTCTTAAGGAGAGGTGTGACCACAGCATGTTTAAAGGCAGTAGGGACAGTTGCAGTGGAAAGTGAGAGGTTGAGAATGTGACAGATAAAAGGAATAAGAGCAGGTGAGATGGTATTAAGAAGGTGGTGGGAATGGGATCAGAGGAACAGGTGGTACATTTTGAGGAAGAAAGGAGAAGTGTAGTTTCCTCTATAGTACATAAGTACATAAGCAATGCCATACTGGGAAAAGACAGCGGCCAATCCAGGCCAAGGGCACCTGGCAAGCTTCCCAAACGTACAAAGATTCTATACATGTTATTCCTGGGATTTTGGATTTTTCCAAGTCCGTTTAGTAGCGGTTTATGGACTTGTCCTTTAGGAAACCGTCCAACCCCTTTTTAAACTCTGCTAAGCTAACCGCCTTCACCACATTTTCCGGCAATGAATTCCAGAGTTTAATTACACGTTGGGTGAAGAAAAATTTTCTCCGATTTGTTTTAAATTTACTACACTGTAGTTTAATCGCATGCCCCCTAGTCCTAGTATTTTTGGAAAGCGTGAACAGACGCTTCACATCCACCTGTTCCACTCCACTCATTATTTTATATACCTCTATCATGTCTCCCCTCAGCCGTCTCTTCTCCAAGCTGAATAGCCCTAGCCTCCTTAGTCTTTCTTCATAGGGAAGTCGTCCCATCCCCGCTATCATTTTAGTCGCCCTTCGCTGCACCTTTTCCAATTCTACTATATCTTTCTTGAGATGCGGCGACCAGAATTGAACACAATACTCAAGGTGTGGTCGCACCATGGAGCGATACAACGGCATTATAACATCCTCACACCTGTTTTCCATACCTTTCCTAATAATACCCAACATTCTATTCGCTTTCCTAGCTGCAGTAGCACACTGAGCAGAAGGTTTCAGTGTGTTATCGACGACGACACCCAGATCCCTTTCTTGGTCCGTAACTCCTAACGTGGAACCTTGCATGATGTAGCTATAATTTGGGTTCTTTTTTCCCACATGCATCACCTTGCACTTGCTCACATTAAACGTCATCTGCCATTTAGCCGTCCAGTCTCCCAGTCTCGTAAGGTCCTCTTGTAATTTTTCACAATCCTGTCGCGAGTTAACGACTTTGAATAACTTTGTGTCATCAGCAAATTTAATTACCTCGCTAGTTACTCCCATCTCTAAATCGTTTATAAATATATTAAAAAGCAGCGGTCCTAGCACAGACCCCTGAGGAACCCCACTAACTACCCTTCTCCATTGTGAATACTGCCCATTTAACCCCATTCTCTGTTTCCTATCCTTCAACCAGTTTTTAATCCACAATAGGACATTTCCTCCTATCCCATGACCCTCCAATTTCCTCTGTAGCCCCTCATGAGGTACCTTGTCAAACGCCTCTTGAAAATCCAGATACACAACATCAACCAGCTCCCCTTTGTCCACATGCTTGTTCACTCCTTCAAAGAATTGAAGTAAATTGGTCAGGCAAGATTTCCCCACACAAAAGCCGTGCTGACTCGGTCTCAGCAATCCATGTCCTCGGATGTGCTCTGTAATTTTGTCTTTAATAGTAGCCTCTACCATTTTCCCCGGCACCGACGTCAGACTCACCGGTCTATAACTTCCCGGATCTCCCCTGGAGCCTTTTTTAAAAATGGGCGTCACATTGGCCACCCTCCAATCTTCCGGTACCACGCTCGACCTCAAGGACAAGTTGCATATGACTAGCAGTAGCTCCACAAGCTCATTTTTCAGTTCTATCAGTACTCTAGGATGAATACCATCCGGTCCTGGAGATTTGCTACTCTTCAGTTTGCCGAACTGCCCCATTACGTCCTCCAGGTTTACCGTGAAGTCAGTAAGTTTCTCCGACTCGTCCGCTTGAAATACCATTTCCGACACCGGTATCCCACCCAAATCTTCCTCGGTGAAGACCGAAGCAAAGAATTCATTCAGTCTCTCCGCTACGTCTTTGTCTTCCTTGATCGCCCCTTTTACCCCTCGGTCATCCAGCGGCCCAACCGATTCTTTTGCCGGCTTCCTGCTTTTAATATACCGAAAAAAAAATTTACTATGTTTTTTTGCCTCTAATGCTATCTTTTTTTCGTAATCCCTCTTGGCCTTCTTTATCTGCACCTTGCATTTGCTTTGACACTCCTTATGCTGTTTCTTGTTATTTTCAGACGGTTCCTTCTTCCATTTTCTGAAGGCGTTTCTTTTAGCCCTAATAGCTTCCTTCACCTCACTTTTCAACCAGGCCGGGTGTCTTTTGGACTTCCGTCTTTCTTTTCTAATTCGCGGAATATGTATGTCCTGGGCCTCCAGGATGGTATTTTTGAACAGCGTTCACGCCTGTTGTACAGTTTTTACTCTCTCAGTTGCCCCCTAAGTTTTTTTTTTACCGTTCTTCTCATTTTATCATAGTCTCCTTTTTTAAAGTTAAACGCTAACGTATTTGACTTTCTGTGTACAGTTACTTCAAGGTTGATGTCAAAACTGATCATATTATGGTCACTGTTATCAAGCGGCCCCAGTACCATAACGTCCCTCACCAGATCATGTGCTCCACTAAGGACCAAGTCTAGAATTTTTCCTTCTCTCGTCGGCTCCTGCACCAGTTGCTCCATAAAGCTGTCCTTGATTTCATCAAGGAATTGTATCTCTGTAGCGTGTCCCGATGTTACATTTACCCAGTCTATATTTGGATAATTGAAGTCACCCATTATTATCACATTGCCCATTTTGTTCGCGTCTCTGATTTCTTTTATCATTTCTGTGTCTACCTGCTCATCCTGGCGAGGCGGACGGTAGTACACTCCTATCACCGTTTTTTTCCCTTTTATACATGGAATTTCAACCCACAATGATTCAAAGGTGTGATTTGTGTCCTGCTGAATTTGTAATCTATCTGAGTCAAGGCTCTCATTAATATACAATGCTACCCCTCCACCAGTCCGGTCCACCCTATCACTATGATATACTTTGTACCCCGGTATGACAGTGTCCCAATGGTTATCCTCCTTCCACCAGGTCTCAGTAATGCCTATTATATCCAATTTTTCGTTTAGTGCAATATATTCCAACTCTCCCATCTTATTTCTTAGACTCCTAGCATTTGCATATAGACATTTCAGAGTATGTTTGTTGTTCTTATTTGCATGATGCTTAGTACCTGACACTATTGATTTGACATCTTTTGTCTGATCTTTAGTTGTATTTAAGGGCACCTGGTCTACCACGGTCTGTTGTGCAACCTCACTATCCAGAAACCCTATCTTCCCTGTTTGTGAGGTATCTTTGCAAGATACCTTTTCCCGAACCATGCGTAACTTCAGGAAAGGAGGAAAAGGAATGAGGGGAAGGAGAGAGAGGGGAACAGACCAGTGGAGGGAGATTATATGTGTAAACCTAAAAATTTCCATGCCAGTTTTTATACCTGTCCCGAAGAATGCATAAATGCTAGGTTGAAGGAACAGGTGCACAGACCAACAGAAGCCCCCATCTCTGTATCTTCCCAAACTAGGCAGCTCTCCCTCCCCCAATGAAGATTCCCACCTCACAACCTTCTCCTGGGTCTTAATGGGTGTCTCCCTGATGTCTGACTACTGCTAGGGGCCGGCCAGTGCTATTTTGAACTGAGTGCCAGAAAGAACAGGCGTGTGGGGGTATGGAGATTGTGGGGGGGGGGGGGGGGGGGGATTATGTTTTCTTTGAGTGCATCTGAGTACATCTGTTTATGACCACGCTCACGCTTCTTGATGAGTTTTTATTTGGACTCCTATTATTATTATTATTATTATTTATTTGGACCTCTGTATATTAATAAATTGTTTTCATTTTTTATCCTCTGGAGTTCTCGTTTTTTCAGTTGGACCAGAAGACCATTGGTCCATCCCTATTCTCTTTATATAATCACACTCAATCAAAGAACATGGATCTTATCTTTATTCAACTTTAACCTATAAGCTGTGGCCCAGGATTCTACCTGATCAGCACAGTTATTAATTGTAGCCAATATATCAGTTAAACTTGCTAAAATAGGAACTATGTAAATAAGGTAACACCCAAAGTTGACAAGGATTTCCCTAAGGTGGACATCAATAGGTTAAATAAGATAGGAGAGAGTTGAGATCCAACCAAGGAGCAGGCATAGAGTTTGACAATTTGACCTTGTAGGTTCTATTGTTCAAAAATCTCTTAAATCAAATTTTCACCCTACTATAATACCTATTTCACTTAGCAGCTGTATTGAAATGATATAATCCACCAGATCAAACACTGATAAAGGGTCAAATTGCAGCAATAAAGCTGATCACCCTTTATATAATAAGAATTTTATTTTCATGGTCAAGACGCCTAGAAGAGCCTCAGTACTAAATCTCTGTCTAAATCCAGATTGGGAGTCTAGTAAAATACCACAAAGTTCCAGGTATTCCAAGAGCTGTTTAGCCACGAAGCCTTCAGCTAGATTCCCAAAATGTGGTATGTTTGCAATTGGCCTATAATTTCATAATGATCTATCAACTGAGGGATCTTTAGGAATAGAAGTCAGTAAAATGCCTCCAAATTCATCTGGGAAACATCACTGCCTAAACATTCTATCTAATAAAGTTACAAGCCATAGAATAAGAGTAGGTGGGACATGTCTTAATAAATACAAAGGGCAAAGATCCAGACTACAATGAGACATAGAAAACTTAGCTAGGAACAACAGAACTTCTAAGGTTCCCAATACCAGTCAGCCTCAATCTCCCACCATCTTCAATTGAGAATTCCTCCAAATTGAACAACCTGTGACTTTAACAACCTGATTTTATTCTGAAAAAGTTGGCTGAGTTACTAGCAGGAGATGTGTTTTGGGAACAAAGAGTGTCTACTAAATTATATAGCTTTTTTGGGTCTGCTATACAAGTGCCTCGCCTAACTCCCCACGCCTCTGTTTGGCTGCCCTTGCTGCACATTGCCTGAGCCTCACAACCTCTCCAGGAAGTTCTGGTAATGGGGGCGGGACGCGGCAGAGACGCTTCCGGGTTAGAAGGAGGCAGCATCGCTACCGCTGCTGCTGAGACTGGAGGGAGGTAGGTAGATCCTTGATCGTGGCAGCGTCTGGGAAGCGCTGCCCTGAGAGAGAGGGAGGCAGATGCAGAATCGGAGCTCAGCCTTCTCCCTCCGCTCCGCTGCCTCCACTGCTGGGTGGGCCTAGGCCCACCCGTGGCAACGCCCCTGCCCTAAAGTACTGAAGTCTTGGAAGTATTTGCAGGCTGAAAATCCTTGGGGTAAGAAGAAGTCCCTAAAGTATTGACCTTATTAGTGAAGCTGTTGCAGGGGGAATCCCTTGGGTGTGAGAAGTCCCTAAAATATGGAGCTCATTATGAGGGTGAAGAGAATAGAAAGTATAACTGCTGCTTTGTGAGTTAACTATGATGATGAATTGAATGGACTGCTGCTGTTTGGAATTGAACTAATGTTTATGGTATGTGACGGCGAATTAAGACTTGAATGGTCCATCCAGTCTGCCCAACAGTCACACTCATTAGTGGAGGAGTGGCCTAGTGGTTAGGGTGGTGGACTTTGGTCCTGGGGAACTGAGTTCGATTCCCACTTCAGGCACAGGCAGCTCCTTGTGACTTTGGGCAAGTCACTTAACCCTCAATTGCCCCATGTAAGCCGCATTGAGTTGTAACGGTATCAGTCTATTACTGAAATATGTAGCATATTTGCTGGATATATATACAGCAATATATTTGTGTATCTTTTAAAAACACTGCAGCAGAGAAAATAGTCTCATTCCAAAAGCCCCCTTCCCTCTCCCTTTGGGGCCTCACCTTGCCTTTTCTCATTTCTCAAAACAAAAGACTTAAGACTGCTTTAAAGTTTTAAATTGACTCTATTCCTCTGTCCTCCCACCTAACAAAAGATGGACTAAGGTGGGCACCTGAATAAAACAAAAGAACTCAGAGGAAGCGTAAACAGGACATTTGCTTGTCAAAGGTATACCTGCCCCTCCCATCAGCTTCCAGACATGTGCAGAAAGGAAGGACTTGTAATGTGTATCTGCCACAGAGACTGAACAGGACATCAAAAGACATTTGCCAGCAAAATCCAGACTAAGTCTTGTGATGTCATAAGACATGAGACCAACTCAGGGGTCGTGTGCAGACATGAGACTACATTAACCATAATGCCTTGCAAAATATCCAAGACATGCACACACCATGCTTCTCTGCTAACATTATAAAAGGCCTGGAAACAGCCCAGCTCGTTCTCTTGGGACCTGCCGCTCTTGGTGCAGAACGGGGGCAGGTATTCTGTGCAATTAGAATGAGATAGCACTGTTCTTAAATTATATTTTTGTATTTTGCTGCTTTATAGAGAACTGAGTATCAGGTTTCATTAATTAAATTTCCGATTGATAAACTGATAAGGTTTTCAGGTATTCAGAATGCTGTGCTGGATGGATGTTTGGTCTTATTTAGGTACTTATGCACTCATGTATTTTATGTATTGCATAATCAAATCTTTAGGCATGCTCTGGCATAAAATAAAAAACAATTTTGCAGTTTCTTTTGAGAAGGACATAGATAACCCCACTTTGCCTAAGCAATGCGTAGAATCCTCTGTCCCTAATCCTTGGACCCATAATGTAACTGAAACAAAATGTGATTTATATTCAATTAAGGAAGGGAGCAAGAGAATTTCTGCATGCACTTGGTTAATGTGGGCCATGTGTGAGAAAGCCTTAAAAGAGCATGCAGAATTGAATGAGAAATTACTAGCCAAAGAGAGAGAATGTATGCAGATAGAGAATGAAAAGGAGTTCTTAATCACAATGACTAGTTGCTTAAGTTATCAAGTAGATTCTCTTAAACAGCAAGTCCAACAGCAGGTAGCCCAAGACAATCAGATGCAGACCCAAATTTCAGCCTTAGAAATACAAGCCAGCCAGGTCCCAGACTTGAAGCATTTAGTCAGAGAGTTATCACTGCAGACTCCCACTCTAGGTGAAGAGCATGCACATTGTCACAGGGAGATACAAACCTTAAAACAAAAGCTACAGGATTCTCGCTTGCAGGTTTCAGCCATTACGGATCTCCCATGTGCTCCTCCAGACCGAAATACAGCTACAGCCATGCCTGTTTCAGCTATGGTAACAGTATCACAGTCCACACCCGTAGCAGGAGGTTCAACTAGAACCATTAGTTCTCAGACCCCCTCACAGCATCCAAAACCTCAGCACATATATGCACAACCTGTTCTGCAGTCTGATTTAAATGCTCATGAAGGTAAGCCTCCAGTTAAATGTTCAGCTCCTCAGCACACAGATGCACCACCTGGGCTGCATTCTGATCTAAGCTCCCATGGAAGGGAACCTCTAATAAAAAAATCAGCTCCTCAGTATGTAGCTACTGAAAACCACCAGCAAGCATGGGACATTTTAAAATCTCATGGAGCCTTGCAGATATTACAGATAGCTAACAATAACAAGAGAAATTTGCCACCAGATAAACAGAAACTTATAACTGCAAGTCCTGCTGGACCAGAAACTGACATTCTGTCAGCCCTTCCTGCAGATTAATTCCTAGAAACATGAGGAGATGCATCCAGCCTGGACTGGACTTCTCCACAGCATGACCCACTCTGCAGATGGCAGGGAAACCCAGGTGCTAATTAAAAAAAAAAAAAAAAATAGGTTGGACAGGAATATAGAAAACGTTTTTTGCAATGGCCCTTTGTAACACTGATAAGAATTAAAGATGTAGCTTCTATTGTTCTTTTAATTTTAAATGTAGCTTTATTGTTCTCTTGATTTAAAATGTAGCTTCTATTGTTCTTTTAATTAAAAATATAGCTTCTATTGTTCTTTTGAACATTTAAGATTTAGTAATGTCTCTTTGCAATAAGTCAGATTTAAAATGTCTCTCTGTGATAGCTTCTGTTGTAATTTGTTTTTGATATAATATTGTATAAAGTTTAGAAATGTTTTTTTTCTGATGAGTGACTCCTACTGGAGTTGAAACCAAAATACTGGGTAAGAAGTTTTAAAAATGCCTCCTTATAATGAGTAACTCCCGCTGGAGCTGAAACTTAATATTGTGCTTTAATGTGAATTAACAAGATATGCTTACCTTTATAGAAAAGAAACTAAAGCCTAAGCTATATTCAGCTTGTATGCCGTGATCTAAGACCCTGAGAAGGAACTGTGAACCAAGAGAGGGAACCCCTACCAGAACCGGAGAGCCATGTGACCTGCTAAATTAATGTATAATGTGTTTTTCTGTCTTTTTCAGAGTTCAAGTGTAAATCTAAGATTAAATCTAAGATTTTATGGTGCTAGGAATTAATGCATACATGGCTATCTCGATGCCTGTTCTACTTATGAGATAGTGCGCCTTTCTAATTACTATTAATATTTGCTAATTTTTGCTTATTGTATGCATAAGAAATGATTCTGAAAGAATGAAACTGCTTTGGCAATCCAAGATGGATGCCGCGTACGTTGCTTCTGTCTTCTTGTTTTCTACTTACAGGTTAAGCTCAACCCTGGATCTGGAATGGACGATCAGAGACCTAAAGGCCTAATAGAGCTCTTTGTTTGTTTGTCATGTGGTCTCCATGTTTATATGTTTGTTTTATGTTACGGGGTACACAGAGAACTATAAACAGACATTCATAGACCCTCCCTACTAACAGTCCTTCCATTAGTTCACATTGTACCATGTCCTTGCCCAAGAAAAAAAAAAAGAGAGACCATTTTCACTGGCAGGCGAGCTATAGGAAAGAAAACCATGTTTACTATTATTGAAGCTATGGCTACAGACATATATTAAGTTCTACCAATTGCTATCTAAGGTTATATATTCACATGTGTATATTTGAATTATGAGCAAAGGTTTCTCTTTACATGATCTATCAGGTACAATCAGTACAGGGAATGTTTCTGACCTTTTTAGTTTATTCTACATTACAGCCAGGACGCACACAATGTCTCTCCCTGGAATGAAATATTGGCTATGTGCAAAGTAAAATTAACATATCTTTTCTAAATTCTTTACAACATTAAACACATGAGTATTGTCTATTAAAGTGCTACATTAAACACTGCTAAAGCAGATAAATATGGTAACCTTTTACCACACTCATTACCCATAAAAGTTTTCTCTCTGAAAAATAAAAAGTTTCTCTCTGAAAGGTAGTTCATGGCACTATACCATGACTCTGTTTTTTTTAATTTGGTCAATGATTAAGTAAATATTATTGCATAGGATTGATAGGAATAATTGTTTTGTGTGTAATAGTAGCCTAGGAAATTATTATAATTGCATACATATGTCTTTCTTGTTTCTAATGAAACAGTAGTATAATAGCTCCACATTTACACTCTTGCTTATCACTGCTGTGAATACCTCAGTTAGCCTCTGAAATAGAGAATATAGGGAAACATTCACAGTGTTAGGAAACATTCATAGAATATTTTTCCTTGGAATGTCAAACGCTGAAAATATGACTGAATAGATTGTTCCACCCCATTGCGGTGGTAAATTGGTCAATTGTGCACTCTCATGCTATTGATCTGGCTAGCATACTGGGTAAGATATCCTGTGGCACAAACTTGGGAGCAGCCTATGCCCCTGAGCAGGTGACACAAAAAGAGATGGTCTCTGGAAATAGAGCAAAATGACGCTTGTGTGGCTGAAGTCATATAAAGTGTACTTGCAATCCTATTTTAAACCAGAGCAAAGCCATACTCTGCCACCTGACTGAATGGAAGCCTAATGAAACTGACCACAGAAAACTTAACCCTAGCTACCTAAATGTAAGTCATGAGCAAACAAAAGTAATAATGATGAGTCTTTTTGCTTATAACAGTCATATTCCAGCTAAGGACATATTCCAAGATTCATAGTGATGTGACATAGTAGATGACGGCAGGAAAATACCTGCACGGTCCAGTCTGTACTAGGTTAGAGTTGTTTTTTTAATTTTAGCTTTTATAGTTCATTTTATGGCTCCTCATTCCAATATATATTAAAAATTTATTTTCACTCGGAGCCAAGAGAGGGAATGTAACGGTATCAGTCTATTACTGAAATATGTAGCATATTTGCTGGATATATATACAGCAATATATTTGTGTATCTTTTAAAAACACTGCAGCAGAGAAAATAGTCTCATTCCAAAAGCCCCCTTCCCTCTCCCTTTGGGGCCTCACCTTGCCTTTTCTCATTTCTCAAAACAAAAGACTTAAGACTGCTTTAAAGTTTTAAATTGACTCTATTCCTCTGTCCTCCCACCTAACAAAAGATGGACTAAGGTGGGCACCTGAATAAAACAAAAGAACTCAGAGGAAGCGTAAACAGGACATTTGCTTGTCAAAGGTATACCTGCCCCTCCCATCAGCTTCCAGACATGTGCAGAAAGGAAGGACTTGTAATGTGTATCTGCCACAGAGACTGAACAGGACATCAAAAGACATTTGCCAGCAAAATCCAGACTAAGTCTTGTGATGTCATAAGACATGAGACCAACTCAGGGGTCGTGTGCAGACATGAGACTACATTAACCATAATGCCTTGCAAAATATCCAAGACATGCACACACCATGCTTCTCTGCTAACATTATAAAAGGCCTGGAAACAGCCCAGCTCGCTCTCTTGGAACCTCCTCCTCTTGGGACCTGCTGCTCTCTTGGGATCTGCTGATGCCTCCTGTCCTCAACATGTGCTCATCAGTCCTGCTGGACCACAGCATGCTTGTAACAAGGACTTGTAAGTTGATCTAGACCTGCTACTTTGTTCTATTTTAAGCACAGATTACCTGTAAAGATTCCTCTTAAAAACCTACCTCTCGTGTGAAATTGTATATTAAATCAATCTTTTTTGAATCTAAAAATACGGTCTCTTTGTGTTCTGAATATATATATACTTAATATATTTAATTTATTGCAATTATCACCTTTGGTGATTGGTGGAGAAATTAATATCCTAAAACTTATAAATACAGCGCTTGCTCTTAAATTATAAACAGTAGCGAGTTGCTCTCGAGCTATTTTCCCCAAAATAACTCATTTCTTCCAACATATTAATTGCTGGAGAAGTGGGTAGAATTTCTTGTAACATATTAATTCGTGGCGAATGTGGGCAGCAAGTCTAACAGAGCCTGCCATGAGTGGGAAAGTGCGGGGTACAAATGTAACAAAAATAAATAAAATTATCAATTCATGATTAAATCAACAATGAATGTGATATTATACACTTGATCACAAGTCTTTCTTTGGACCATAGAACTCCACCCGGCTCTGTCCTTATGTTCCACCTACTGGAGTTGCCTTCAAAGCCTATCTGAATGTTCTTTATCCCATTCTTTGGTTAGCCAGTCAAAGAAGTCAGTTTTTAATGCTTTTCCCAGATGAGAGGTTAAGTTTGTTTGTTTGAACTGATGGGATGGATAACATGGTTATATTACTGGAATCCTATTCAGAAGGAATGGATCCTAAGGACCTTAGCCGAGATTGGGTGGCAGAGCCAGCCGGTGGTGGGAGGTGAGGATAGTACTGGGCAGACTTATACGGTCTGTGCCAGAGCCAGTGGTGGGAGGCGGGGCTGGTGGTTGGGAGGCGGGGATAGTGCTGGACCGACTTATACGGTCTGTGCCCTGAAGAGGACAGGTACAAATCAAAGTAGGGTATACACAAAAAGTAGCACATATGAGTTTGTCTTGTTGGGCAGACTGGATGGACCATGCAGGTCTTTTTCTGCCGTCATTTACTATGTTACTATGTTACTGAATACTGACCCCCTCCAGGTTTAATATACTCCAGTGGAGCAAGGAAATGCTTCCAGCTCCTGCATCTCAATGTCTCTGTTTCTTACTTTTGCAGACTTTATGGCAGACATAAGAATCTGTCTCCACCTTTTCTGGCCTGCTGCTGTGATGCTATTGCCTGATCTCTGAGAATATCTTCTGTTCCAGCAAGAGAGACAAATGTGAGTATGGACCTGTGGGTAGAGTCAAAGAAATGATTCGGGGCATCAAGGTCCAATTCTTTTGCCATCTCTGCTCCACCTCTGGGTGATTGATGGCTGTGGGTGGTGTAAGGAGATCACAGTGACCCCCAGTGGCTGGATAAGAGCACATGAGAGCAGTTCATGAGGGAGCTGCAGCCCATGCCTCTCAGCCAGAGGATTGTTACCACTGAGGGAGCTTCAGCTCCAGGTAGCACTGTCTGAATGAATGAAACTGCATCTGACAGAGCTGGAAACCCAGAAGAGCAGGAGGAGAAGACATGGGCAAAGTTTGACCGTTTCATTTGGGGGGCAAAGGGTGTGGCTTGGCACATTAGCATATTCATATGTTATTTTAAAAAACAACAGCACACACTCACTGGACTAACATAGACAAACCCTCACAGGATACAAAATAGGGGCTCACAAAAATTAAAATAGAGATTCCCTCAAGAAAGTCAGATTCTTCAAGCAGTACAACTACTGGTAAAAGGGAAACAGAAATGTATTTTTCCTGCACGCTACAAAATATAATAAAACTAGTGGAACCAAGGCCATTTCATAAAAAATGAAACAGGACCTACGAAGGCTCTCATCAAAGCGATTTTTCCTCTCTCCCCTGCCCTCCCCTCCATGTCCTGCGATTCTGCCCTTCCCCCCCCCCCATGTCCAGCGATTCTCCTCTTCCCTGCCCTCCCATCCATGTCCCACGATTCTGACCTTCCCAGCGATTTTCCTCTGCCCTGCCCTCCCAACTGTGTCCCGCGATTCTCTTCTCTCCTCCCATCCCATCCATGTCCATCGATTCTACTACTACTACTACTACTACTATTTAAAATTTCTAAAGCGCTACCAGGGTTGTACAGTGCTGTACAATTATCAAAGAAGGACAATCCCTGCTCAAAGGAGCTTACAATCTAAAAGACAAAAAGTGCAGTCAATCAAGATTGAGGCAGTCTAGATTTCCTGGATAGAGGTACAATGGTTAGGTGTCGAAAGCGACATTGAAGAGGTGGGCTTTGAGCAAGGATTTGAAGAAGGATAGGGAGGGGGCTTGGCGTATGGGCTCAGGGAGTTTATTCCACGCATAAGGTGAAGCAAGGCAGAAAGGGCAGAGTCTGGAGTTGGCGGTGGTGGAGAAGGGTACTAAGAGGAGGGATTTGTCATGTGAACGGAGGTTACGGGTAGGAGCGTAAGGGGAGATGAGAGTAGAGAGGTAGTGAGGGGCTGCAGATTGAGTGCATTTGTACGTTAGTAGGAGAAGCTTGAACGGTATGCGGTACCTGATCGGAAGCCAGTGAAGTGACTTGAGGAGAGGGGTGATATGAGCATATCGGTCTAGGTGGAAGATAAGATACGCAGCAGAGTTCTGAACGGATTGAAGGGGTGATAGATGGTTAAGTGGGAGGCCAGTGAGGAGTAGGTTGCAGTAGTCAAGGCAAGAGGTAATGAGCGAGTGGATGAGAGTTCGGGTGGTGTGCTCAGAGAGGAAAGGGCAAATTTTGCTGATGTTATAGAGAAAGAAGCAACAGGTCTTGGCTGTCTGCTGGATATGGGCAGAGAAGGAGAGGGAGGAGTCGAAGATGACTCCGAGGTTGCGGGCAGATGAGACGGGGAGGATGAGGGTGTTATCGACTGAAATAGAGAGTGGAGGGAAAGGAGAAGTGGGTTTGGGTGGAAAGACAATGAGCTCGGTCTTGGCCATGTTCAGTTTCAGGTGGGGGTTGGACATCCAGGCAGCAATGTCGGATAAGCAGGCCGATACTTTGGCCTGGGTTTCGGCAGTGATGTCTGGTGTGGAGAGAGAAAGCTGGGTGTCATCAGCATAAAGATGATATTGGAAACCATGAGATGAGATCAGCGAGCCCAGGGAAGAGGTGTAGATTGAAAAAAGAAGGGGTCCAAGGACAGATCCCTGAGGAGCTCCAACAGAGAGCGGGATGGGGGTGGAGGAAGATCCATCAGAATGTACTCTGAAGGTACGGTGGGAGAGATAAGAGGAGAACCAGGAGAGGCAGAGCCCTGGAACCCAAATGAGGATAGTGTAGCAAGAAGTAAATTATGATTGACAGTGTCAAAAGCGGCAGATAGGTCGAGGAGGATGAGGATGGAGTAGTGACCTTTGGATTTGGCAAGGAACAGGTCATTACAGACTTTAGTGAGTGCCGTTTCTGTCGCGTGTAGAGGGCAAAAACCGGATTGGAGTGGATCAAGGATGGCATGAGAGGAGAGAAAATCAAGGCAGCGGCTGTGAACGGCGCGTTCAAGTATCTTGGAGAGGAAGGGTAAGAGGGAGATAGGGCGGTAGTTGGAAGGGCAGGTAGGGTCTAGTGATGGTTTTTTGAGGAGTGGTGTGACTACAGCATGCGGCGGAGGTGGTCCCTCTTCACAAAAGTGGTGATAGGGAAGAAGCTGGAAACTACAGGCCGGTAAGCCTCACTTCGGTTATTGGAAAAGTAATGGAAGTGATGCTGAAGGAAAGGATAGTGAATTTTCTGGAAACCAATAAGTTGCAAGATCCGAGACAACATGGTTTTACCAAAGGGAAATCGTGCCAAACGAATCTCATTGAGTTCTTTGATTGGGTGACAGGAGAATTGAATCAGGGACGAGCTATGGACGTAATCCACTTAGATTTCAGCAAAGCTTTTGACACGGTTCCCCACAGGAGGCTCTTAAATAAACTGGAGGGGCTGAAGATTGGACCTGAAGTGGTGAACTGGATTAAGAACTCGTTGACGGACAGATGCCAGAGGGTGGTGGTGAATGGAATTCGCTCGGAGGAAGGAAAGGTGAGTAGTGGAGTGCCTCAGGGATCGGTGCTGGGGCCGATTCTGTTCAATATATTTGTGAGTGACATTGCCGAAGGGTTAGAAGGTAAAGTTTGCCTATTTGCAGATGATACTAAGATCTGTAACAGAGTGGACACCCGGGAGGGAGTGGAAAACATGAAAAAGGATCTGAGGAAGCTAGAAGAATGGTCTAAGGTTTGGCAATTAAAATTCAATGCGAAGAAATGCAAAGTGATGCACTTAGGGAATAGAAATCCAAGGGAGACGTATGTGTTAGGCGGGGAGAGTCTGATAGGTACGGGCGGAGAGAGGGATCTTGGGGTGATAGTATCTGAGGATTTGAAGGCAACAAAACAGTGTGACAAGGCGGTGGCCATAGCTAGAAGGTTGTTAGGCTGTATAGAGAGAGGAGTGACCAGCAGAACAAAAAGGGGGTGTTGATGCCCCTGTATAAGTCGTTGTTGAGGCCTCACCTAGTGTACTGTGTTCAGTTTTGGAGGCCGTATCTTGTTAAGGATGTAAAAAGAATTGAAGCGGTGCAAAGAAAAGCTACGAGAATGGTATGGGATTTGTGTTACAAGACGTATGAGGAGAGACTTGCTGAACTAAACATGTATACTCTGGAGGAAAGGAGAAACAGGGGTGATATGATACAGACGTTCAAATATTTGAAAGGTATTAATCCGCAAACGAACCTTTTCCGGAGATGGGAAGGTGGTAGAATGAGAGGACATGAAATGAGATTGAAGGGGAGCAGACTCAAGAAAAATGTCAGGAAGTATTTTTTCACGGAGAGAGTAGTGGATGCTTGGAATGCCCTCCCGCGGGAGGTGGTGGAAATGAAAACGGTAACGGAATTCAAACATGCGTGGGATTAGCATAAAGGAATCCTGTGCTGAAGGAATGGATCCTCAGGAGCTTAGTCAAGATCGGGAGGCGGGGCTGGTGGTTGGGAGGCGGGGATAGTGCTGGGCAGACTTATACGGTCTGTGCCAGAGCCGGTGGTTGGGAGGAGGGGCTGGTGGTTGGGAGGCGGGGATAGTGCTGGGCAGACTTATACGGTCTGTGCCAGAGCCGGTGGTTGGGAGGAGGGGCTGGTGGTTGGGAGGCGGGGATAGTGCTGGGCAGACTTATACGGTCTGTGCCAGAGCCGGTGGTTGGGAGGAGGGGCTGGTGGTTGGGAGGCGGGGATAGTGCTGGGCAGACTTATACGGTCTGTGGCCTGAAGAGCACAGGTACAAATCAAAGTAGGATATACACAAAAAGCAGCAAATATGAGTTATCTTGTTGGGCAGACTGGATGGACTGTGCAGGTCTTTTTCTGCCGTCATCTACTATGTTACTACGTTACTATGCTTGAAGGAGTCAGGGACAGTTGCAGTGGAGAGAGAGAGGTTGAGGATATGACAGATGGGGGGGTGACAGTAGGAGAGATGGTGTTTAGTAAGTTAGTGGGGATGGGATCAGAGGGACAGGTGGTGCATTTCGAGTAGGAAAGAAGGTGGGCGGTTTCCTCCTCGGTGATATCAGGAAAAGAGGAGAAGGAGGCCTGGGTTGGTTGGTTGAGGGAGTGGGTTAAAGGGTGAAGAGGAAGAGGTGCCTTGATAGTGAATTTGAGGTTCATCTTCTGCACCTTGTCGCGGAAGTAGTCAGCCAGTGATTGAGGAGAGAGTGGGGGTGGGGGGGGGTGGGAGCGGAGGGCACTTTGAGGAGGGAGTTAAGGGTGGCGAAGAGACGACGAGGGTTGGAGCCAAGAGAATTAGTCAATTGGGTGTAATAGTCCAGTTTGGCAAGGAATAGGGAGGACTGGAAGGAGGATAGCATGAATTTGTAATGAATGAAGTCGCTATGGGTGCGAGATTTCCTCCAGAGGCGTTCAGCAGATCGGGCGCAGGAGCGAAGGTATCAGATGCAAGGGGTCAGCCAGGGCTGGGGATTAGTACGCCTTGTGGGACTGGAGATGGATGGTGCAAGGGTGTCCAGAGCAGAGGAGAGAGTGGCATTGTAAGTAGAGACAGCCTTGTTGACAGACTTGGAGGACATGATGGATGGGAGGAGATTAGAGATACTAGAGGATAAGGTGGGAGGGTCGACAGCCTGGAGATTCCTGAAAGTAGTGGTTAGTGTTGGGCGGGACTGAGGGGGAGGGTGATGAAGTGTGAAGGTGATCAGGCGATGATCTGAGAGAGGAAGAACAGAGGCGCAGAGATTGGAGGGTGCGCAGGTAGAGGAGAGGACGAGGTCAAGACAATGGCCAATTTGGTGAGTAGGGGTGGTGGAGCTCAGCTGGAGATTGAAGGAGGATGTCAGAGTGAGGAACTGAGAAGCGTAAGAGTCGGATGGGTCATCAGCATGTATGTTAAAGTCTCCAAGAATGAGGGACGGAGATGAGGGTTCTAGAAAAATGGAGAGCCAGGCATCGAAGTCAGTAAGGAAGGAAGGAAGGGAGGGACTTATCAGGGGGGCGGTAAATGACTGCAACTCTGAGTGGCAGTGGGTAGACTAGACGGATGGAGTGAACTTCAAAGGATGAGAAGCAGTGAGACTGCGGTAGGAGGAGGGGTTGAAAACTACAGGAGGGCGAAAGTAGAAACCCGGCGCCTCCTCCGCGGCCAACTGGGTGGGGAGTGTGGGAGAAAAGATAACCTCCATGGCATAGGGCCGTGACTGAGGCAGAGTCGTCAGGGGTGAGCCAGGTTTCAGTTAGGGTGAGCAGTTGAAGGGAACGGGAGATGAAGAGATCATGGGTGAAGGGAAGTTTGTTGCAGACTGAGCGGGCATTCCACAGGGCACATGAGAAGGGGAGGGAAGAGGGGGGGGAGGAGGGGAATAGAGATGAGATTGGAGACATCCCGGAATCGTTTGCATGGATAGGACAAGGACAGGTGTTTACATGGATAGGATGAAAGCTGATATGCAGGACCAGGACTGGGATTAATGTCCCCAGCGGAGAGCAAGAGAAGAGTAGGAGAGGTACGACGACAGCGATGAAGGCGAAGAAGGCGAGATGTACTCAGATAGAAAGGAGATGGATGAATAGAAGGAAGGAAATGTTTGAGGTTGAGAGCTGAGAAAAAGGAAGAGGAAAAAAGAGATGGTGAGATGATGAATACAGATGGTGGACAGTGTTTTCCTGCAGTGTACAGTGGTTTAAGATGGAGAAACAAATTAGGAAGGGACAGTGCCAAGAAGAAAAAGTGTACTGGAGCCATAAGTAGTAACTGAGAGAAAAGTAGATGTAAGGAGAAAAATGCCTCACCTAGAGCGGAGGCCCTGAGTGGATCGGAGTGGACCTGGGAGTCACTCCGAAGAAGGCTGTAAATGATATGTAGATGAGCTGCAAGTCCTCCACAGCACCTGAAAGGCAGCCGGTGGTAGAGCTGGGCACCTCTCAGCTGAGGAAAAGGCTTACCAGGGGTTAGATTCTCCTCTGCCCTGCCCTCCCCTCCCTTCGATATCCCGTGATTCTGTCCTCCCCTCTAGCGCAGTGTTCCGTTGCCTACTTGTCTTCAGTTGCTTTCATTCGAAACATCGACATCAGTAAGCCTCCAGCATTCCCTTCCCTCTCACTGTTCCACCCTCTAACATCATTTCATCTTTATGCGAGAGCGGGACAGTGAGAGGGAAGAGAACGCTGGAGGCTTGCTGATGTCAGGATGTTACGAACCCAGCCAGCCAGAGAACGTTGGAGGTACAAATTATATATATAGATCTACATTTCACAAAGCAAGCTTAGTCCTTAAAAAGCATTAAATAAAAATGTTTTCTTTTCTTCCTTTGTTGTTTGAGTATTTTACTTTTCTAATTAGGCTGGTTCCAGTCTCTTTTCCACTTTCCATGTGTCAGTTGTCTCCTAAATTCTTTTCCAGGTTGGCTTTTCTATTTCTTCTCTCTCCTCTTGTCTTCTTCCTTTCCTTCTCTACATTTCTTTCATTTAATGTTTTTTTCACACTTTTCTTTCACCCTTTAGTCCTTAGTCTCTGTTTCACTTCTCATCTACCTCATCCCCTTCTCCCATTCCCCTTCCCCAGTACCCTTTTCAATGCCTCTCATCCTCTCTCCAGTCTTCCAGATCATTGATATTAGGTCTCAACCTTTCTTCACGTCAACCCCTTCTCTTGTCCCTCTTCTCTTATCCCTCATTTCACATGCTCACTCATTATCCCAACCCATCAATATACTCCCACATATCTAAGCCTGCCAAGTATTCACTAGCCCCTCAAATTCCCACTCCATCTCTCTGATCCATAATTGCTCTGTTCCTCTTCCTCTCCCCTCCATCCACACCTCCTACCCCTATCCATATTCTGATCTGTTCCCCTCCCCTCTACCCTTACCCCCAGTCCCATCCACCTCCTGCTTCTCCCTCCTACACCCTAGCCTCATCCATTTCTTGCTTCCTCCACCCCACTCAGTATGGGTCAGTGTTCCCCTCCCCCTCTTCTCCTCTCTCTCCCAGTACAATCCAGTGTCACTCTCCCATCCTCTCCTCTCTCCTATCCCTCCTCTGGCCGACAGTCTTCAAGGTGTCCAGACCATTGTTGTCAGGGTTGCGGTCTTCCCGCAACACTGGGTGGGTTTTCTGCGAGCAGCAGTAGAAAATTTTCGGCGGCTGCGGGTGTGGGTTTGGGCTTTTTTTCCTGTGGCCGCTGTGTGCTTTTTTCCGGGGCTTCTATTGGTCCAATTTGGTCCAATAGAAGCTTTCCCGTGGCTTCTATTGGTCCGATGTGGTCCAATAGAAGCTTTTCAGGGGCGTAGTTGATGTCAGGGGCGGGGTTAATGACGTCGGGGGTGACATCAGGGGGCGGGGTTAATGACGTGGGAGGCGGGGTCTGTGACGTTGGAGGCGGGGTTGGTGACGTGGGAGGCGGGGTTTGACTTTGGGCGTTTTTTGGCCGGGTTTAGGGCTGATTTTGGGCTGGGAAAATTTTTCCCATCTGGCAACCCTGATCCAGACAGTTTCAGGGCCACCGGCAGCGTTAGCGATGCAAGCATTCTACCTTCAGCCTGCCTAGAAGCTTTATTTCTTCAGCAACTTCCTGTTCCTGTGTAGGTGGGATGCTGCAGAGAGAAGGTTTCCGGGGCAGCTGGAAGGCAGCATGCTTACATCACTAATGCTATCGACGGCCCTGAACCGGTCCGGACAGCTTGAAGACTGCAGACCGGAGGAGGGGTAGAGGAAAGAAGGTGAGGAGATGACGGGAGAGGAAGTGCTATTACCGGAACCTGCAAGGAAGGGGGTGGAAGGAGAGAGGGGGATTGTGCACTATGTCCATGGGAGAAGGACACCAGATCAAAAATAAAAGAATGTGAATTAGTATAAATCTACTACTACTACTTATCATTTCTATAGCGCTACAAGACATACGCAGCGCTGTACACCATACACAAAAGACAGTCCCTGCTCAAAGAGCTTACAATCTAGATAAGACAGGTAAACAGACAGAACAATTAAGGGAAGGGAATAAAGAGGTGAGGATAAAAAACAGGGCAAGTGAGTTAGGAGTCAAAAGCAGTGGTAAAGAGGTGGGTTTTGAGTTTGGACTTGAAAACGACTAAAGACGGGGCTAGACGTACAGGCTCAGGAAGTCTATTTCAGGCTTGAGGTGCAGCGAGATAAAAGGAACAGAGTCTTGAATTAGCAGTAGAGGAGAAAGGGACAGATAGGAGAGATTTATCTACAGAACGGAGTACTCGAGGGGGGACATAGGGAGAGACAAGAATGGAGAGGTACTGGGGAGCGGCAGTGAATGCACTTATAGGTTAATAGGAGAAGTTTGAATTGAATACGGAAACGGATAGGGAGCCAGTGAAGTGACTTAAGGAGAGGGGTAATGTGGGCATAGCGACTTTGGCGGAAGATGAGTCACGCAGCAGAGTTTCGGATTGATTGAAGAGGAGAGAGATGGCTAAGAGGGAGGCCGGTGAAAAGTAGGTTACAATAATCAAGACGAGAGGTGATAAGAGTGTGGATAAGGGTTCTGGTAGAGTGTTCAGAGATGAAGGGACGGATTTTGCTAATGTTGTAGGGAAAGAAACGACAGGTTTTGACGATCTGCTGAATGTGATCAGAGAAGGAGAGAGAGAAGTCAAAGATGACCCCAAGGTTACGAGCAGATGAGACAGGGAGAATAAGAGTGCCATCCACTGAAATAGAGAAAGGGGGGAGAGGGGAGGTAGGTTTAGGGGAAAAGATGAGAAGCTCGGTTTTGGCCATGTTGAGCTTCAGATGACGTCAAGACATCCATGCAGCAATGTCAGACATGCAGGCTGAAACTTTGGTCTGGATGCCAGTTGAGACATCGGGGGTAGAGAGGTAGATCTGGGAGTCGTCAGCATAGAGATGGCACTGAAAGCCATGGGATGAAATCAGAGAGCCAAGGGAAGAAGTGTAGATGGAAAACAGGAGAGGACCGAGAACAGAGCCTTGAGGTACACCGATTGGTAGTGGGATAAAAGTGGAAGAGGATCCACCAGAGTGTACAGTAAAGGTGCGAAGCAAGAGGTAGGAGGAGAACCAGGAAAGAACAGAACCCTGGAATCCAAATGAAGACAGCGTAGCAAGGAGTAGCCCGTGATCAACAGTGTCAAATGCAGCGGATAGGTCGAGAAGAATGAGGCTAGAATAGAGACCTTTGGATTTAGCCAGAAACAGGTCGTTGGAAACTTTAGTAAGTGCAGTTTCAGTTGAATGAAGAGGGCGAAAGCCAGATTGGAGTGGGTCACGAACAGCTTGAGATGAGAGAAAGTCAAGGCAGTGGCAGTGAACGGCGCGTTCAAGTAATTTGGAAAGGAAGGGGAGGAGGAAGATGGGTCGATAGTTGGAAGGACAGGTAGGGTCAAGATCTGTTTCCAGATACCCAACTAAATAGTATAAATATAGAAATCTCAAAGTCCTACTTAGATTCCTCACTTCAATTAATGTAATACATTCAAGAGTGCATAAATCTCTCACTATCACAAGTCTAGGAGCAGTGTACCCAGTGGGGATTGGGACTCCTCTGAGAGCTCTTGGCTGTGATATTATCCATCAGGGATTGGCACTACTCTACGTGCTCCGTTCTGTGCCTGTAGCCAAGTCTGTGTTAATAAAACTCCTATTCTGAGCTCTGTGACTTTATTTAGCTGAAGATATGACAGGAACTCCTTCCGCTGCTCTGAGTTCCAGGATCTAGGTAGAGGGTTAGTGCTCTGGTATGATATTGGGGGGGGGGGGGAAGAATTACTCCCCCAGGAACTGCTCATGGTGTTCCACCTCTCTTCTCTTCTAGTGAACCGGACCTGTACTTGATTTTGGACCAGCCTCACTGCTGACATTCAGAAGAATCTTTCTCCAGCACTGAGGACACCACCCCTGTACCCTCTACTTCTACACCCTCCAGGGACTCACAGTGTGATTACTGGAACTCTGGTTACTTTCTAATGGATTAAATAAAACCTTTGCAGCATCATTCAGTGATTGTCTTTTGGTTCTTTAAACACAATCAGGTTCATATTTGTAGCATTTGCCACAGGTTGATGGGGCTGAGGAATACCCAGAGGATAAGGATCCCCTTATGTCAGTCGTACAGGGTTAATTGTTAATCATGTAAGCCAGATCTCACCTCTAGCTCAGTTTTCACCTCACTCTTCTTCTAGCATTGCCTCTTCAGATCGAGCTTGGGAGTGGGTTAACAGTCCGGAATAGAGATCCCAGGATTGGGAAATAAAGTGGAGCTTCTCTGTAAGGTCTTACTAGTCCCGGGTGCAAATGTCCTCACTCCCGCGTCAAAGAATTCACAGTCCATTCCAATAGTGTCTTTTGATGCAACTGAACTTTACTGAACTTTCTGAAAAATGGGAGGAAACCAATTTTATAGCTCCAACACACCCTTGAGTTTGGCTTCCTTCCCACCCAGGGACATCCCACAATCTCACCCCAGTGACTCCAGGGAAAGCTGTCACCACTCACTAGTCTCCAAATAATGGGGAATTACAATCATAATTAGGCACAGTAAATTCAAAAAGCAAAGAGGGACCACACATTGACCACTGCTAATGAAAACTAAAACTAAACGCCACATTCCTTTCTAAGAGTAAAGCACCAAATAAATCACACAATCTCTCTCTATATAAAAGGCACCACCAACGTTCTAGATGAAGCCTCCAGCCGGAAGTGTGAAGGGGGAGAGATATCCGGTTTCCCCATGAGTGTCTGCCCCGCCCTCGCTCTCTCTGTAACACACACAGTGAAGGAAAACACAGCAAAGCACGAAATCAAATCGCTCTCTCTGTAACAGTGAAGGACTCAGAGTGGGGAGGGGAGAGAGGGCAGAAGCCCTCACTATCTCTAACACAAACACAGCACAGCAGGAAACTTAACACTGAAGGACTCGACTCCGAGGGGGGAGGGGACAGAGAGCAGAGGGGACAGACAGCACAGGGGAAGGGAGAGAGGGCAGGGACACACACACTCCCACATGCACACAGAAGAAAACCTTGCTAGCCCCCGTTTCATTTGCATCAGAAACGGGGCTTTTTTACTAGTATACCATAAAAGCTATATTAGACTACTATCCTTAGTACCTTAGCAAGTTTGAAATTATTGTAAAACTCAAAAATACTAAGATGGAGACAGCAGTCCAGCAGCGAGAGGGGTTCTATCCAGTCTGTTGCATTGGGTGTCACATGTATGATTATCTCCCAGTTGGTGAGAGGTTATATGTGTGTGCCCAATGCAAAGAGCTCCAAGCTCTTAGAGAACATATAGAAAGCATATAAAATATAATACAAAAGAGAAACCATAGCTAATATATCATTATTACAAAACATTAGCATAATAGACGTTTAAGGCAAAAGACACCCACCTACACAACAATCCTTTTACTGCCAAGTGTAATGAATATATATTGAGTGTGCTGAAGTAAACTAAAAAAGAAAAAACATACATAAAATATGTATATATCGTCATATATGACTGAAAAATAAACCATGAAAAATAATCAAATGAAAAGGATGAAAGTGACTTACATGTAAAAAAGATCACCTTGATTTGAAAAAAACAGCGCAGTCAGAGATGCCAAAAACAGAATACTGACCTTAAATATAAATATTATTAAAAATAGAAAAATATGAATTGAAACAAGTGCATTAGGCATCATATGTATCTCTGTACATTTGTTTAATGCTGTACATGTACTATAAAAGATAAACAGTCAAAGGCATGAATTGAATTAACATAAAATAAAATAACAGCCTTCAGGAATTAAAACAACAGCCTTCACTAAGCTAGAAAGAAAAAAATACTTACATGAAGTCAAACTGACAATCTCATATCTCTGAAAGTGCGAAAAGTATAATGACTAGCACAGGAAGCTATATAGAGAAACTATGGGTCGAAGGTCAAAGTGCATCAGTCAAAGGCATGAACTGAATTAAGATAAAATAACAGCCTTCAGGAATTAAAACAACAGCTTTCACTAAGCTAGAAAGAAAAAAAAAACTTACATGAAGTCAAACTGACAATCTCATATCTCTGAAAGTGCTGAAAAAGTATAATGACTAGCACAGGAAGCTATATAGAGAAACTATGGGTCGAAGGTCAAAGTGCATCAGTCAAAGGCATGAACTGAATTAAGATAAAATAACAGCCTTCAGGTATTAAAACAACAGCCTTCACTAAGCTAGAAAGAAAAAAATACTTACATGAAGTCAAACTGACAATCTCATATCTCTGAAAGTGCTGAAAAAGTATAATGACTAGCACAGGAAGCTATATAGAGAAATTACGGGTCGAAGGTCAAAGTGCATCAGTCAAAGGAATGAATTGAATTAAGATAAAATAAAATAAAATAACAGCCTTCAGGAATTAAAACAACAGCCTCCACTAAGCTAGAAAGAAAAAAATACTTACATGAAGTCAAACTGACAATCTCATATCTCTGAAAGTGCTGAAAAAGTATAATGACTAGCACAGGAAGCTATATAGAGAAACTATGGGTCGAAGGTCAAAGTGCATCAGTCAAAGGCATGAACTGAATTAAGATAAAATAACAGCCTTCAGGAATTAAAACAACAGCTTTCACTAAGCTAGAAAGAAAAAAAATACTTACATGAAGTCAAACTGACAATCTAATATCTCTGAAAGTGCGAAAAAGTATAATGACTAGCACAGGAAGCTATATAGAGAAACTACGGGTCGAAGGTCAAAGTGCATCAGTCAAAAGCATGAATTGAATTAAGATAAAATAACAGCCTTCAGGAATTAAAACAACATCCTTCACTAAGCTAGAAAGAAAAAAAATACTTACATGAAGTCAAACTGACAATCTCATATCTCTGAAAGTGCGAAAAAGTATAATGACTAGCACAGGAAGCTATATAGAGAAACTACGGGTCGAAGGTCAAAGTGCATCAGTCAAAGGCATGAATTGAATTAAGATAAAATAACAGCCTTCAGGAATTAAAACAACATCCTTCACTAAGCTAGAAAGAAAAAAATACTTACATGAAGTCAAACTGACAATCTCATATCTCTGAAAGTGCTGAAAAAGTATAATGACTAGCACAGGAAGCTATATAGAGAAACTACGGGTCGAAGGTCAAAGTGCATCAGTCAAAGACATGAATTGAATTAAGATAAAATAACAGCCTTCAGGAATTAAAACAACATCCTTCACTAAGCTAGAAAGAAAAAAATACTTACATGAAGTCAAACTGACAATCTCATATCTCTGAAAGTGCTGAAAAAGTATAATGACTAGCACAGGAAGCTATATAGAGAAACTACGGGTCGAAGGTCAAAGTGCATCAGTCAAAGGCATGAATTGAATTAAGATAAAATAACAGCCTTCAGGAATTAAAACAACATCCTTCACTAAGCTAGAAAGAAAAAAATACTTACATGAAGTCAAACTGACAATCTCATATCTCTGAAAGGGCTGAAAAAGTATAATGACTAGCACAGGAAGCTATATAGAGAAACTATGGGTCAAAGGTCAAAGTGCATCTGTCCAAGGCATGAACTGAATTAAGATAAAATAACAGCCTTCAGGAATTAAAACAACAGCCTCCACTAAGCTAGAAAGAAAAAAATACTTACATGAAGTCAAACTGACAATCTCATATCTCTGAAATTGCTGAAAAAGTATAATGACTAGCACAGGAAGCTATATAGAGAAACTACGGGTTGAAGGTCAAAGTGCATCAGTCAAAGGCATGAACTGAATTAAGATAAAATAACAGCCTTCAGGAATTAAAACAACAGCTTTCACTAAGCTAGAAAGAAAAAAATACTTACATGAAGTCAAACTGACAATCTCATATCTCTGAAAGTGCGAAAAAGTATAATGACTAGCACAGGAAGCTATATAGAGAAACTACGGGTCGAAGGTCAAAGTGCATCAGTCAAAGGCATGAATTGAATTAAGATAAAATAACAGCCTTCAGGAATTAAAACAACATCCTTCACTAAGCTAGAAAGAAAAAAATACTTACATGAAGTCAAACTGACAATCTCATATCTCTGAAAGTGCTGAAAAGTATAATGACTAGCACAGGAAGCTATATAGAGAAACTATGGGTCGAAGGTCAAAGTGCATCAGTCAAAGGCATGAATTGAATTAAGATAAAATAACACCTTCAGGAATTAAAACAACAGCTTTCACTAAGCTAGAAAGAAAAAAATACTTACATGAAGTCAAACTGACAATCTCATATCTCTGAAAATGAAGGAATAAGCAGAGAGAAAGCATTATAACTGAAAAGGTAATCACTGGGGTAGAGTTCAACAGTTCATGCAGTAGATCAAATTCCAGACAAAAAACAAATTAGAGCAGGTCCAAAATTACACTAACGAGTCCAATGAAATTCTCCTTCCAGCAATGCAGCTGTAGTTGTCAGTTTTTCAGACCAGTCTCACAGCATGCTTCAGAAGGATGCCAACTAAGAGTTAAAAAAGATGTCAGGAAGTATTTTTTCACGGAGAGGGTGGTGGATGCTTGGAATGCCCTCCCGCGGGAGGTGGTGGAGATGAAAACGGTAACGGAATTCAAACATGCGTGGGATGTGCATAAAGGAATCCTGTGCAGTAGGAATGGATCCTCAGAAGCTTAGCCGAAATTGGGTGGCGGAGCAGGTGGGGGAAGAGAGGTTGGTAGTTGGGAGGCGAGGATAGTGGAGGGCAGACTTATACGGTCTGTGCCAGAGCCGAAGGTGGGAGGCGGAACTGGTGGTTGGGAGGCGGGAAATATTGCTGCGCAGACTTGCACGGTCTGTGCCCTGAAAAAGACAGGTACAAATCAAGGTAAGGTATACACATATGAATTTATCTTGTTGGGCAGACTGGATGGACCATGCAGGTCTTTTTCTGCCATCATCTACTATGTTACTATGTAATAAGGGTAGGCGTGATGTCATAAAAAGTCACAGTTCCCAATAAGTGAAATAATCTATTTAATGTCTGGCATGAGCAGAAAAAAAACCATTAGCACAATGCTATTCTCAGGTTTGATACTTTTCAGCCAATCAAGTTGAAATTAATTGGCAATAATAAATCAATTACTATTCTAGCCTATTAAAAAAGTGTGCACCATAATTCATATACATTTCCATTTACAAACACTTCAACATACCTCTACACACACATCAACATGCTCTGACCATCGCAACATACAGTATAAGTACATAAGTACATAAGTAGTGCCATACTGGGAAAGACCAAAGGTCCATCTAGCCCAGCATCCTGTCACCGACAGTGGCCAATCCAGGTCAAGGGCACCTGGCACGCTCCCCAAACGTAAAACATTCCAGACAAGTTATACCTAAAAATGCGAAATTATTCCAAGTCCATTTAATAGCGGTCTATGGACTTGTCCTTTAGGAATCTATCTAACCCCTTTTTAAACTCCGTCAAGCTAACCGCCCGTACCACGTTCTCCGGCAATGAATTCCAGAGTCTAATTACACGTTGGGTGAAGAAAAATTTTCTCCGATTCGTTTTAAATTTACCACACTGTAGCTTCAACTCATGCCCTCTAGTCCTAGTATTTTGGATAGCGTGAACAGTCGCTTCACATCCACCCGATCCATTCCACTCATTATTTTATACACTTCTATCATATCTCCCCTCAGCCGTCTCTTCTCCAAGCTGAAAAGCCCTAGCCTTCTCAGCCTCTCTTCATAGGAAAGTCGTCCCATCCCCACTATCATTTTCGTCGCCCTTCGCTGTACCTTTTCCAATTCTACTATATCTTTTTTGAGATACGGAGACCAGTACTGAACACAATACTCCAGGTGCGGTCGCACCATGGAGCGATACAACGGCATTATAACATCCGCACACCTGGACTCCATACCCTTCTTAATAACACCCAACATTCTATTCGCTTTCCTAGCCGCAGCAGCACACTGAGCAGAAGGTTTCAGCGTATCATCGACGACGACACCCAGATCCCTTTCTTGATCCGTAACTCCTAACGCGGAACCTTGCAAGACGTAGCTATAATTCGGGTTCCTCTTACCCACATGCATCACTTTGCACTTGTCAACATTGAACTTCATCTGCCACTTGCACGCCCATTCTCCCAGTCTCGCAAGGTCCTCCTGTAATCGTTCACATTCCTCCTGCGACTTGACGACCCTGAATAATTTTGTGTCATCGGCGAATTTAATTACCTCACTAGTTATTCCCATCTCTAGGTCATTTATAAATACATTAAAAAGCAACGGACCCAGCACAGACCCCTGCGGGACCCCACTAACTACCCTCCTCCACTGAGAATACTGGCCACGCAATCCTACTCTCTGCTTCCTATCTTTCAACCAGTTCTTAATCCATAATAATACCCTACCTCCGATTCCATGACTCTGCAATTTCTTCAGGAGTCTTTCGTGCGGCACTTTGTCAAACGCCTTCTGAAAATCCAGATATACAATATCAACCGGCTCCCCATTGTCCACATGTTTGCTTACCCCCTCAAAAAAATGCATTAGATTGGTGAGGCAAGACTTCCCTTCACTAAATCCGTGCTGACTTTGTCTCATCAGTCCATGTTTTTGTATATGCTCTGCAATTTTATTCTTAATAATAGCCTCCACCATCTTGCCCGGCACCGACGTCAGACTCACCGGTCTATAATTTCCCGGATCTCCTCTGGAACCTTTCTTAAAAATCGGAGTAACATTGGCTACCCTCCAGTCTTCCGGTATTACACTCGATTTTAGGGACAGATTGCATATTTCTAACAGTAGCTCCGCAAGTTCATTTTTAGTTCTATTAATACTCTGGGATGAATACCATCAGGTCCCGGTGATTTACTACTCTTCAGCTTGCTGAACTGACCCATTACATCCTCCAAGGTTACAGAGAATTTGTTTAGTTTCTCCGACTCCCCCGCTTCAAATATTCTTTCCGGCACCGGTGTCCCCCCCAAATCCTCCTCGGTGAAGACCGAAGCAAAGAATTCATTTAATTTCTCCGCTACGGCTTTGTCCTCCTTGATCGCCCCTTTAACACCATTTTCGTCCAGCGGCCCAACCGACTCTTTGGCCGGTTTCCTGCTTTTAATGTATCTAAAAAGTTTTTACTATGTATTTTGCTTCCAACGCTAATTTCTTCTCAAAGTCCTTTTTTGCCCTCCTTATCTCCGCTTTGCATTTGGCTTGGCATTCCTTATGATCTATCCTGTTACTTTCAGTTGGTTCTCTTCTCCACTTTCTGAAGGATTGTTTTTTGGCTCTAATGATTTCCTTTATCTTACTGTTTAGCCACGCCGGCTGACGTTTAGTCTTTTTTCCCTTTTTTCTAATACGTGGAATATATTTGTCCTGAACCTCCAGGATGGTGTTTTTAAACAGCATCCACGCCTGATGCAAGTTTTTTACTCTGCGAGCTGCTCCTTTCAGTCTTTTTTTCACCATTTTTCTCATTTTGTCGTAATCACCCTTTCTATAGTTAAACGCTAGCGTACTTGATTTCCTAGTTTCACTTCCTTCAATGCCAATATCAAAACCGATCATATTATGATCACTGTTATCAAGCGGCCCTCGTATCGTTACCCCCTGCACTAGATCATGAGCACCACTAAGGACTAAGTCTAGTATTTTTCCTTCTCTTGTCGGCTCCTGAACTAGCTGTTCCATGAAGCTGTCCTTGATTTCATCAAGAAATCTTATGTCCCTTGCGTGTACAGATGTTACATTACCCCAGTCTATATGCGGGTAATTGAAATCCCCCATTATTATTGTGTTGCCCAGTTTGTTTGCGTCCCTGATTTCCTTTAACATTTCCGCATCCGTCTGTTCGTCCTGGCCAGGCGGACGGTAGTACACTCCTATCACTATCCTTTCCCCTTTGCACATGGAATTTCAATCCACAGTGATTCCAAGGAGTGTTTTGCTTCCTGCAGAATTTTCAATCTATTTGATTCAAGGCTCTCGTTAATATACAATGCTACCCCTCCACCAATCCGATTCACCCTATCACTACGATATAATTTGTACCCCGGTATGACAGTGTCCCACTGGTTATCCTCCTTCCACCAGGTCTCAGAGATGCCTATTATATCTAATTTTTCATTTAGTGCAATATATTCTAACTCCCCCATCTTATTTCTTAGGCTCCTGGCATTCGCATATAGACATTTCAAACTATGTTTGTTGTTCCTAAGTACATCATGCTTAGTACTTGACAGTATTAATTGGCAATCTTTTGTCTGATTTTTATTGTTATTTAAAGATACCCGATCTACTACAATCTCTTTTGCAACCTCACTATCAGGATACTCTATCTTCCCTGTTATGGTGATATCTTTGAAAGATACCTTATCCAGAACCATGCTCTTTTGAGCGACTGTCGGCCTTCCCCCCATTTCTAGTTTAAAAGCTGCTCTATCTCCTTCTTAAACGCCGATGCCAGCAGCCTGGTCCCACTCTCTAAACATTCTGCCATGTGACTTGTAAACAATAAATCCAAGTTACACATGGACAGCTAGAAACCTTTACAATCTCCCACGTAGTTGAACCTCTCTTTTCCATTCTAATAGAATTACCCAAAAAATGAATGAGAATTCTTCATCTTTCTCTCACAATTAACTTTCTTACAATTCAAAACATAACATAAACAGTGGAGGAGTGGCCTAGTGGTTAGGGTGGTGGACTCTGGTCCTGGGGAACTGAGGAACTGAGTTTGATTCCCACTTCAGGCACAGGCAGCTCCTTGTGACTCTGGGCAAGTCACTTAACCTTCCATTGCCCCAAGTACAAATAAGAACCTGTAAGCCGCATTGAGCCTGCAATGAGTGGGAAAGCGCGGGGTACAAATGTAACTAAAAAAAAAAAAACCACCCATAAACACTCCGTCCGCCCAACACTAACCACTACTTTCAGGAATCTCCAGGATGTCGACCCTTTTCTTTTCCCTGACAGCCTTGCACTAGTTCATAACGTGATCCTAAAATGTGAGTAATGTCTTTACTGTTATTCTCATTTCTAAGAACTTTCGCTGCTGCAGTCTCTCATTGTAAAGATATATGAGCAAGGCACTGTGGTTAATGTAGTTCACAGGCAGTGCAGCCACACTTGCTTGGTTGTGCAAGAGTTGTTACCACTGGTTGTAAGGCTGCCTGGACCTCCCCTCTCTCTCTCTCTGCCAAACTTGGCTCCTCTGTCTCCCTGCTACCATTCCTGTTCAGCCTTACTATCTCTGTCCTAAGAGGTCAGCCAGGTATGACCTTTCCTTCATATCTCTAGGACCACCCCTTGCCACCCGATGGCAAGCTCTGTTCCCATTGGCCTCTATCTGCACCTCCCCCCCCCCCCCGAGCCTGTAAAAAGCCCCATCACCTCTTTGTCCTTTCAGCCATGAGGTATGCTAACACCATCCAGCCAGGGGCATGGAGATGACCCCATCTCCCTCCAGACAGCTCTGTCCGGCTAAAAATCCCTGTAACGAACCTGGATTTTTTACCCTGTAAATATCTCCTTCCAAATGAGATATCGCACATTGCAAATGAGATATTTACATTGCAGTCACCCAGCTTTGGACTATTTCTGCCTGTTCAACTATCTTCCCCTCCCCCTGCAATACAACTACCTCTCTTCAGATCTCCACCTCCCACAGGCTCCAGATTAAGAAGTCTCTGTATCCTTAACATCTATCTATGAGTAAATTATCTGTGATTTATTCAATAAAAGAGACTTTATAAAATAATAGAGACTTCAGGTGATTGCTATGCCAGGGTTATGCTCCATGATATTAGGGCTTCTAATTACCAAGCTCCAAGAGTCAAGACAGTAAAAAATCCAGTGGTTATAACTGAATAGCTGTAAGGAAAGTTTGGAGCAGGACAACTGTGCCTTTAAGAGAACAGAAGGGTCAGGTGTGTGGAAAAGAAAAGGAAAATCAGTAACTGCGCATTGTCTGGATGTTAATTGATCTGCATTCTAGTGAAGCCATAAGGAAAGCAATGTTGGATGATCTGTTAAAGTTAAAATGCATTTACTAGATAAGTGGAGCTTGTGAAAGAAGCAGAAAATCGTGGAGGTTTAAACTGAATCCAGTGTCTGCCTGCATTCTTGATAGTGATTAATTTAAATACCCTCTCCTGCACAGAAGGGACCCCTTCTCATCTGGCTCACCAGTAAGCACTGCCTATGTTAATTGAAATGCATTTAAGTGAACTTGCAGCTAAAGAAAGCAACATTGGACTGTTTAAAGTTTAAAAGCATTTATCAGAAGAACTTAGTTGTGAAAAGGCAGAAGATTTGCAGAGTTTTCAAAACCAAAGCTTTGAGAAGACTGTGCTAGCAATGGGTCACATTCCAGAGAGCCATTAAGTCAAAAGCACTGTCCTATTGTCCTCTCCTGCTCGAGAGCAGCCCTCCCCCCCCCTTTTCTGGGTCATCAGTAAATGAAGCCAGCAGCTAAAAGGTCAGAGAGAGAAGAAAAATGTTTTGTGTTGACAAACCTGTGAACGTTTAACCTTCAAGCAAGACATCAGAGTGAGCCAAAGAATGTGCAGCTAGCTCTTTGTTTGAATATCACACCTCTGTGATCACTAAAGACACTTGAAAGGTCCCCCTTCCCTCTCCCTCCAGCCTCAGAAATCTGAGCTCTGAAGGTCTTTGGGCAAGGAGGGCGGGAAGCAATCTGTTGCTAGGTTACTGCTTGAAGCCACATCCCTGACTCAGCTACTCTCTCCAGTCCGCCCTCCCTCCTCCTTTGCCCAGTAACATAACAGTGAAACTTGATCCAGTTGATTTCAACAGCTTGAAAGACAAACTGCTTCGTGCTGGGTAATCCTTACATCCCCAGCCCCTCTGCACACAAGAGTTAACTTTTCACTTAATAAAGACAGATAAGCAAACCAGTACACGATGGCAGAATTCAATGTCTCACAAATTGTACTGGAGGAAGCGTCCTCCGCGCCAGACACACAACAGGCCAACGCGGATGTGATAGACACCCTCTCCCTCCAGTCCCAACAAGGGTTCCAGGGCAGAAGAGCTCGCAAGTTAACCTAAAGGGCCCTGGAAGCGTATCAAGCGAAACAGGAAACCTATACCAGGAAACTGAACAGACTCTGGAAAGAAGTGGAAGAAAGTTTACACCGCGCTGCAAAGGCAGGGGCGGACAACGACGCCTGTCTGACGTCGATGAAGACCAACTATGCACGTTATCGGCAAAAGGCAGAAGAGTATTGCCAGTTCTTAAAGGAGACAAACACGGAGCAGAGTCTCGTGGAAAAGGAACTCCAAGAGACCACGGATCATGGGCGCTATACAGAGGTAGCCAAAGCCGAAGAGATAACAACAAATGCAACTGTAGAACCACAAGACAGCATCTCCGTGCGCTCTCACTCTTCCAAACATTCGTCCAAAAGCTCAAGATCCTCCAGGTCACTTACAACAAATCGCTCCAACCATTCTGTAGCTCCAGAAGACAGCATCTCCGTGCATTCTCACTCTTCCATACATTCATCCAAAAGCTCAAGATCCTCCAGGTCACACGCAACAAATCGCTCCAACCAGTCGAAAATCAGCGAGGTGACCTCCCAAGTGAAGGCCCTCATTCAACAAGAAACCACCCTGAAGTTAAAACGAGTTGCGCTAGAGGCTGAGGAAGCACACAGAGAGGCTGAGGAAGCACACAGAAAGGCCGAGGATGCTCGTAAAAAATCTAAGCTAGACATCATGATAGAAGCACTCTGGCGAAATAGAGAATTGGTCGAACTGGAGGCGAGAGCTAACTCCCGCGAAGATGCTGTGGGACAGCATGATGAGGTCGAGCGACTCAACCACCTCGGGTTTGAAGACCCTGCTCTAAGAACCGAAACTTACATGTCAACGCACTCCCCACTGCCTGTCAGGGCAGCAGAACGGCTCGATTTAGATGAGCCCTCAAACACGGAAGTACAGCACACCAAGGGAATCAAGCCTCACCGTACCAGCTTACACACTCGTACAAGCTTCGATGCACCGCCGCTGGCTTATGCCCTGGGAGCAGCCGATGAAATGGATGTCCCACCCCAGCCACGGGCTCCAGTGCCATACGGCAGCCAGAGGCAAGGAGAGTCTGGGTCACCGTCTCTCGGAAGAGCGCCAGCTACACGCACTTCGTACAAACAAGAAATTGAAGGGTGGCCATATTCTGCACCTATTCCCACTGGGACCGAGACCAGCCAGCCCGCAATGGTTATGACTGACCAGCCCGGAACCTCAACCAGAGATGAACAAGTGAGATATCTGGCACGCAAGGATCTGGGGGGCTCAGGGCTTACCCAGTTCGACGGCCGTCCTGAGCGGTACAGAGCATGGAAATCAGACTTCAAGGACGCTATCGTGGACATGAGACTCACACCCAAGCAAGATATGAACATGATGTTACATTGGCTGGGAAAGGGAACAGCCGCAAGTGTGGAGGAGTTGAAGCATTCATACTTGAATAACCCGTCTGAGGGGTTAAAAGAGATGTGGGGAAGACTCGAGGAGTATTATGGCAGCTCAGAAGCCATAGAAAATTCATTGTTCAATAGGTTGGACAGATTCCCAGCGGTATCTGGCAGAGACAACCTCAAGCTGCAAGAGTTGGGAAACCTCCTTCACGAGCTGGAAGCAGTCAAGGCCGAGAACAGCTTTCCAAACCTCAGCCAGCTAGACAAACCTCGAGGCACCAAGAGTATCCTGGGGAAGTTACCATACGACATAAGTGTCAGGCCTCTGTCACGGAAAGTGAGCCCTTGGGCCAAACCACGTCTGGCAGCCAGACAGTTCTGATCTTACCTGGAGAGTCAGGCCAGAGGTCTCCAAAGAAGGACAAGCTAGGGCAGACAGAGGACCATAGACCAGGTCCAGAACCGAACAGGGGTTCAAGGCAGGTGGCAGGTAAAAGCAAGTCCAGGTTCAAACATTGGTTCAAAGGCAGGCGGCAGGCAAAGGCAAAGTCCAGGTTCAATCAGTGGTTCAAAGGCAGGCGGCAGGCAAAGGCAAAGTCCAGGTTCAATCAGTGGTTCAAAGGCAGGCGGCAGGCAAGAGTAAAGTCCAGGAGCAATCAGTGGTTCAAAGGCAGGCGGCAGGCAATAGCAAAGTCCAGGAGCAATCAGTGGTTCAAAGGCAGGCGGCAAGCAATAGCAAAGTCCAGGAGCAATCAGTGGTTCAAAGGCAGGCGGCAAGCAATAGCAAAGTCCAGGAGCAATCAGTGGTTCAAAGGCAGGCGGCAAGCAATAGCAAAGTCCAGGAGCAATCAGTGGTTCAAAGGCAGGCGGTAAGCAATAGCAAAGTCCAGGAGCAATCAGTGGTTCAAAGGCAGGCGGCAAGCAATAGCAAAGTCCAGGAGCAATCAGTGGTTCAAAGGCAGGCGGCAAGCAATAGCAAAGTCCAGGAGTAATCAGTGGTTCAAAGGCAGGCGGCAAGCAATAGCAAAGTCCAGGAGCAATCAGTGGTTCAAAGGCAGGCGGCAAGCAATAGCAAAGTCCAGGAGCAATGAGTGGTTCAAAGGCAGGCGGCAGGCAACAGCAAAAGTCCAGGTTCAAAGAGTAGTTCAAAGGCAAACGGAAGGCAATCCAAAACACCGAACTCAGGGATCCGCAAGCAGAAGCCGAAGCAAAGAACCCTGCCAGCGTCTGCTCTTAAATAACCCCCTCCATCAGGAGAACTTTCATCAGCTGTTCGAAAGGAGGAGCCCACAGCCAGCCCCAGGGCTCCGGATAGGCTGAACCCAGAGAGAAGGCGGAGCCCAGCCGTGACCAGCCAATCTGGGCCCCGAAGGGGCGTTACCTCAGCTCCCAGGTCCCGCACCCAGAAGAACAGTCTAGTTAGAGAGCGCCGGCCATCTTGTCAGCGCCGCCGCTCTCCGGCCGCTACTGCGCTGAAGCGGCGAACCGGCATAGCCCAGGAGGCGGGCACAACTCCCCGCCCACGCCGCCCATGGCCATTGATACCCCGCTCTCCCCTGCTCGCGGAGCGAGGCACCCCAGCGGGCCGGGCGGCGCAGGTAAGGGGCGCAACAATAAGGGAGAAGTGATCAGTAGTTGGCACACGTTACAAGGAAGAGAATCAGGGGAAATATCCCCCTTTCAACATTTTCACAAAGTTCATAAGAGACATAGCCAAAAGGAGAAACGATCCATGGTTCATGGTTGAGCCATGTGAATCAAGCCAATCCCTGGAAGGGAAAACAGCCAAACTAGGCCGAAGACCCATATCTGTGCACAAGACAGGAGTGTCGCCCGCAACGTCTACACCGGCTGACCCCTCTCTCACCACAGAGAATGTAGAGGATCCCAAAGAACCATGCCCTATACAGTACATGGGATGCCCCACCCACTCAGAAAGTGCCGAGAGTTCTTACGGAAACCGTGGGAGGAACGTAGAGAACTGCTCACAAGGTACAGACTTTGCTACAGGTGCTGGGCTTCTTCAGACCATATCGCCAAGGACTGCAGAGCACCTAGCAAGTATACAGAACGCGGCAGTGGCCAGCAAACCAACACTTCACGCCCGGGTGATGCCGAACCGCATCCCAACCCCGAAGCGAATCACGGCGAGGAGACGGGAGAGGTAGGGCCACAGGCACTCCAAGCCACGCCGAAGTGCACGAGAATATGCGGTAAAGGCCGCGAAGGGAGATCCTGCACCAAGATATGCCTGGCCAAAGTGTATCCCGAGGGACGGCCGGAGAAGGCAGTCAAAATGTATGTTATCATAGATGAGCAAAGCAACCGATCTCTTGCAAGGTCAGAGTTTTACGACCTGTTTGGAATCCAGTAGAGCTACTCCTCATATAGCATTAAAACGTGCGCAGGAGTCACACAAGTGTTGGGGAGAGTAGCAAGCGGCTACACGATAGAAGCAATAGATGGAAGCACCAAGTCAAAACTACCTGCACTAATGGAATGTGACCAGATACCAGATGACAAGGATGAGATTCCTACACCAGAGGTCGCGTGGAGTCACCCTCATCTGAGACCTATAGCCAACCAACTCACACCCTTGGATCCAGACGCTGAGATCCTATTCTTGCTGGGTCGTGACGCACCAGAACTCCTGGACATCCATGAATCACGCAGAGGCCCACGGGGTGCTCCCTACGCGCACCGTCTCGATCTGGGATGGACAATAGTGGGCGGCGTCTGCCTCAACCGGACGATAAGACCGAACATCCGTGCGCTCTCCACCAGTGTCTTAGAAGGTAGACGCGCCATGCTATTTGAATCGTGCGCCAATCACCTGACTACCAAAGAGGTTCACAAACACAAAGAACATAACGTCGTCTCACTCCATAAAACCAGCTCCGCAGCAGGTTTAGGAGAACATCTGGGGAGCTCGGTGTTCCAGACCACTAAAGACAATGACAGACTCGCACTCTCTATAGAAGATAAAGAGTTCCTGAACATTATGGACAAAGGCCTAGAGAAAGACGAGTCAAACGGCTGGGTAGCGCCCCTTCCATTCCGTAAGCCCAGGGCCCGACTCCCAAACAACAGGAGTTACGCCTTCTCCCGAATCGCCTCGCTACAAAGGACCTTGAAGAGGAAACCAGAGATGAGACAACAGTTCACAGCCTTCATGCAAAACATGCTCACCAACGGCCACGCGGAGCTCGCCCCACCGTTGAAAGATAACGAGGAATGCTGGTACCTACCTATCTTCGGGGTATACCACCCACAGAAGCCACGACAAATCCGAATTGTGTTCGACTCTAGCGCCCAGTTCCAAGGGACTTCACTGAACAGCGTGCTGCTCACTGGGCCCGACCTAACCAACAGCCTACTGGGAATCTTAATCCGCTTCAGAAAAGAACCCATTACCGTGATGGCTGACATCCAGCAAATGTTCTACTGCTTCACCGTCCACGAAGACCACAGGAATTACTTAAGGTTCCTGTGGTTCCATGACAACGACATCAACGGAGACGTGGTGGAATACAGAATGCGGGTACATGTTTTCGGAAACAGCCCGTCACCAGCAGTGGCCGCCTACGGGCTCAGACGGACAGCACGTGAAGGAGAGAAGGAACACGGCGTTGATGCAAGGCAGTTCGTGGAGAGAGACTTCTACGTGGACGACGGGTTGAAGTCCTTACCCACTGAAACAGAAGCCATTGACCTGCTGAAAAGGACACAGATGATGCTAGCGGGAGCTAATCTGAGACTCCACAAAATCGCATCCAACAGCGCCAATGTGATGAGAGCATTCTCTCCGGCAGACCACGCTACGAACTTGAAGGATCTGGACCTAGGAGTGGACACCCCTCCTCTACAGCGCAGCCTCGGCCTAAGCTGGGACCTAAAAACAGACACCTTTACCTTCCGAGTCTGCACGCAAGAGAAGCCGTACACCCGACGAGGCATCTTGTCTACGGTGAATAGCCTGTATGACCCACTAGGAATCGTAGCATCAGTCACCATCCAAGGGAGGTCACTGCTTCGCGAACTCTCCTCAAGCTCAACTGAATGGGATGCCCCATTGCCGCCAGGAAAAAGGCAAGATTGGGACACATGGAGAAACTCCCTAAAGACACTTGAAGAACTCCACATCCCACGGACATATGTCCCAGTGTCTCTCACGAACGCCCGCCACAAGGAGGTTTGCATCTTCTCTGATGCCTCGGAGAAAGCCATAGCTGCAGTGGCGTACCTGAAGACCATAGATGCTTGCGATGCCATCCGTGCGGGATTCATCTTCGGCAAATCAAAGCTAGCTCCGCAATGTGGGCAGACCGTGCCACGCTTAGAACTTTGCGGAGCAGTCCTAGCAGTAGAAATAGCCGAACTGGTTGTAAGCGAGATGGATACCCACATAGACTCAGTCAAGTTCTACACAGACAGCAAGGTCGTACTCGGCTACATATACAACCAGAACAGAAGATTCCATGTATATGTGAGTAACCGAGTGGAACGCATCCGAAAATCCACCAGACCTAACCAATGGCATTACGTGTCAACCGACCACAACCCAGCGGACCATGCCACAAGGGCTGTCCCAGCAACGCACCTGATGTGAACGACTTGGCTGACAGGGCCGAAATTCCTCACGCAACCAAAAAGCGCCACTACAACTACCACAAACTCCTTTGAACTGGTGAACCCAGAAGATGATGTCGAAGTCCGTCCGATAGTCAAGGTCCTCGCCACGAGTGTCTCACCCAAGGACACCCCGGGAACGCACCGCTTCAACCGATTCTCACAGTGGGTGACGCTGAGAAGAGCCATAGCCCACCTTATCCACATCACGCGTTCTTTCCAGCAGAGCCCTGATAGAAGAACAGGCAAGTGTCATCACTGGCATCTCTGTTCCAAGCCCTTGGCTGTTGAAGAATTTGTCCGGGCAGAGAAGGTAGTCTTACGTTGGGTACAACAAGAAGCATACGCTGCAGAGTACATGTGCATCAGCAAAGGGAAGACGATCCCAAAGGACAGCCCCCTCTGGAAACTAGATCCCTTCAAGGATGAGGATGGATTGCTAAGGGTAGGCGGCCGCCTCACCCACGCCAAGATAGACAAGAGCGAAAGGAACCCTTTGATCACCCCAGGCCGGCACCCGGTATCCACCCTGCTTGTGCGCCATTACCACGAGCAGGTCAAGCACCAAGGTCGACACTTCACCGAAGGAGCAATCAGGGCTGCAGGAGTATGGATCGTCGGAGCGAAGCAGTGCATCACTGCAACCATCCACAGATGCGTCAAGTGCCGAAAACTGCGAGGCAAACACCAAGACCAAAGAATGGCAGACCTGCCATCCGAAAGGCTGAGCACTGACCCACCATTCACCTATGTGGGACTGGATATCTTTGGACCATGGCCAGTTGTCTCGAGACGAACCAGAGGAGGAAGTGCAAGCAGCAAACGATGGGCCGTTTTGTTCACGTGCATGAGCATACGCGCTGTCCACATCGAAGTCATAGAGTCGATGGACACTTCAAGCTTCATAAACGCTCTCAGGAGGTTCCTCTCAATCCGCGGCCCAGCCAAGCAGATTCGCTCTGATTGTGGATCTAACTTCATAAGTGCTTGCAAAGAGCTGAAAATACATTCAGAGAAGATCAACGCACCAGCTATCGAAAAGTACCTGAACGATCACCACTGCACGTGGATATTCAACCCCCCCCCCCCCATGCTTCGCATATGGGAGGAGTTTGGGAGCGCATGATCGGGATTGATCGTCGCATTCTCGACTCTATGCTATCTGAAGCAGGGGCTAATCGCCTCACTCATGAGGTGCTGACCACACTTCTGGCAGAAGTATCTGCTATCATCAATGCGAGACCTCTGATCCCAGTGTCCTCAGATCCAGAGTCGCCCTTGATCTTGACCCCAGCCACACTTCTAACGCAAAAGACAGGTGTGCCACCAAACCCGCCTGGGGATTTCGATGAGAAAGACCTATGCAGACGGCAATGGAGACAAGTCCAGACTTTGGCCAATACCTTCTGGAGCCGCTGGAGACGAGAGTACCTCCCAACCCTACAGACCCGCAGCAAATGGCAGATCAGCAAGGGCAACATCCGCGAAGGCGATATTGTCTTACTCAAAGACAAACAGGCCCAACGCAACGAGTGGCCCTTGGCGGTGGTTACCAGAGCCATCCCTAGCGAAGATGGAAACGTCAGAAAGGTCGAGGTCAGAACTGGGAAACAAGGAATAGCGAAGAATTTCTGCAGACCCATCGCTGAAGTCGTGCTCCTCGTACCACATGAAGAGGCGCGAGCTCTGTGATCTGCCACCTCCTGTGAAGACCAGAGACTCGAAGGCTCTCTCTCTCTCTCTCTCGTGTTGTTGTTGTCTGTCTCTCATTTCAGACCCTGTGCCTACCCGGCTCGTTGAAAGTACTGGACCCCGTTCCTGCCAAGCTCATTCGAGTATTCTGAAACCTGTTCCAGCCAAGCCAAGCTCGTCAGTCCAGTCCTGCCTGGGAGGTTTGCCTCTTGCTCCTGTCCGACGACAATAGGCCAAGGACTCACGCTGTTCCAGAGTTTGTGACTGTCCGTTCAAGCTTGGTGTCACGACAGCCGATGGACAACCTGAATGTTAATAATGGACCTCGCATGCGATTGATTTAATAAATTGTGATAATGATGATGATATCTACCGATATCAGGCGAGGAGTGTTCTGTTCCCTGACAGCCTTGCACTAGTTCATAACGTGATCCTAAAATGTGAGTAATGTCTTTACTGTTATTCTCATTTCTAAGAACTTTCGCTGCTGCAGTCTCTCATTGTAAAGATATATGAGCAAGGCACTGTGGTTAATGTAGTTCACAGGCAGTGCAGCCACACTTGCTTGGTTGTGCAAGAGTTGTTACCACTGGTTGTAAGGCTGCCTGGACCTCCCCTCTCTCTCTCTGCCAAACTTGGCTCCTCTGTCTCCCTGCTACCATTTCCTGTTCAGCCTTACTATCTCTGTCCTAAGAGGTCAGCCAGGTATGACATTTCCTTCTTATCTCTAGGACCACCCCTTGCCACCTGATGGCAAGCTCTGTTCCCATTGGCCTCTATCTGCACCCCCCCCCCCCCGAGCCTGTAAAAAGCCCCATCACCTCTTTGTCCTTTCAGCCATGAGGTATGCTAACACCATCCAGCCAGGGGCATGGAGATGACCCCATCTCCCTCCAGACAGCTCTGTCCGGCTGAAAATCCCTGTAACGAACCTGGATTTTTTACCCTGTGAATATCTCCTTCCAAATGAGATATCGCACATTGCAGTCACCCAGCTTTGGACTATTTCTGCCTGTTCAACTATCTTCCCCTCCCCCTGCAATACAACTACCTCTCTTCAGATCTCCACCTCCCACAGCCTCCAGATTAAGAAGTCTCTGTATCCTGAACATCTATCTGTGAGTAAATTATCTGTGATTTATTCAATAAAAGAGACTTTATAAAATAATAGAGACTTCAGGTGATTGCTGCGCCAGGGTTATGCTCCATGATATTGGGGCTTCTAATTACCAAGCTCCAAGAGTCATGACAGACCCTCCCACCTTATCCTCTAGTATCTCTAATCTCCTCCCTTCCATCATGTCCTCCGAGTCTGTCAACAAGGCTGTCTCTGTTTACAATGCCACTCTCTCCTCTGCTCTGGACACCCTTGCACCATCCATCTCCCGTCCCACAAGGCGTACTAAACCCCAGCCCTGGCTGACCCCTTGCATCCAATACCTTCGCTCCTGCGCCTGATCTGCTGAACGCCTCTGGAGGAAATCTCGCACCCATACCGACTTCATTCATTACAAATTCATGCTATCCTCCTTCCAGTCCTCCCTATTCCTTGCCAAACAGGACTAATTCTCTCGGCTCCAACCCTCATCGTCTATTCGCCACCCTTAACTCCCTCCTCAAAGTGCCCTCCGCTCCCACCCACCCCCCCTCACTCTCTCCTCAATCACTGGCTGACTACTTCTGCGACAAGGTGCAGAAGATCAACCTTGAACTCACCACCAAGCCACCTCCTCCTCCTCACCCTTTAACCCTCTCCCTCAACCAACCAACCCAGGCCTCCTTCTCCTCTTTTCCTGATATCACCGAAGAGGAAACCGCCCACCTTCTTTCCTCCTCGAAATGCACCACCTGTTCCTCTGATCCCATCCCCACCAACTTACTAAACACCATCTATCCTACTGTCACCCCCCCATCTGTCATATCCTCAACCTCTCTCTCTCTCCACTGCAACTGTCCCCGACACCTTCAAGCATGCTGTAATCACACCACTCCTCAAAAAACCATCACTAGACCCTACCTGCCCTTCCAACTACCACCCCATCTCCCTCCTACCCTTCCTCTCCAAGATACTTGAACGCGCCATTCACAGCCGCTGCCTTGATTTTCTCTCCTCTCATGCCATCCTCGATCCGCATCAATCCCGTTTTCGCACTCTACACTCGGCACTCACTAAAGTCTGTAATGACCTGTTCCTTGCTAAATCCAAAGGTCACTACTCCATCCTCATCCTCCTTGACCTATCCGCCGCATTTGACACTGTCAATCATAATTTACTTCTTGCCACACTGTCCTCTTTTGGGTTCCAGGGCTCTGTTCTCTCCTGTTCTCTTCCTATCTCTCCCACTGTACCTTCAGAGTACATTCTCATGGATCTTCCTCCACCCCCATCCCGCTCTCTGTTGGAGTTCCTCAGGGATCGGTCCTTGGACCCCTTCTTTTTTCAATCTACACCTCTTCCCTGGGCTCGTTGATCTCATCTCATGGTTTCCAATATCATCTTTACGCTGACGACACCCAGCTTTATCTCTCCACACCAGACATCACTGCGGAAACCCAGGCCAAAGTGTCGGCCTGCTTATCCGACATTGCCACCTGGATGTCCAACTGCCAGGGCCACCGAGAACCGGGGCCGGGCCCGGGACAAGGCCGCCCCCGGGCCCCCCCACCTGAGGTCACGTCGCGTTGCGCCCCCCCCACCCGAGGTCGCCGGGCCCCCCCTACACTCGCTGCCGGTGCTGGGCCCTCTTAACTAACCTGAAGCGCCTTCATCTTCGAAGCAACAGCAGTAGGGCAGACCTCTCCTTCCTTCCCTGCCCCGCCCTTGCGGACGTTACGTCAGGTGAGGGCGGGACACGGAAGGAAGGAGTGGCCTGCCCTGCTGCTGTTGCTTCGAAGATGAAGGCACTTCAGGTTAGTTCTGGGAGCGAGAGCGGGCAGGCCGGACTGCGGCGGCGCCAGGCCCCCCCCGGAGGCCCGGGCCCGGGGACTTTTGTCCCCCCTGTCCCCCCCTCTCGGCAGCCCTGCCAACTGCCACCTGAAACTGAACATGGCCAAAACCGAGCTCATTGTCTTTCCACCCAAACCCACTTCTCCTCTCCCTCCACTCTCTATTTCAGTCGATAACACCCTCATCCTCCCTGTCTCATCTGCCTGCAACCTCGGAGTCATCTTCGACTCCTCCCTCTCCTTCTCTGCACATATCCAGCAGATAGCCAAGACCTGTCACTTCCTCCTCTATAACTTCAGCAAAATTCGCCCTTTCCTCTCTGAACACACCACCCGAACTCTCATCCACTCTCTCATTACCTTGCGCCTTGACTACTGCAACCTGCTTCTCACTGGCCTCCCACTTAACCATCTATCCCCCCTTCAATCTGTTCAGAACTCTGCTGCGCATCTTATCTTCCGCCTGGACCGATATGCTCATATCACCCCTCTCCTCAAGTCACTTCACTGGCTTCCAATCAGATACCGCATACAGTTCAAGCTTCTCTTACTAACCTACAAATGTACTCAATCTGCAGCCCCTCATTACCTCTCTACCCTCATCTCCCCTTACGCCCCTACCCGAAACCTCCGCTGACAGGACAAATCCCTCCTCTCAGTACCCTTCTCCACCACCGCCAGCTCCAGGCTCCGCCCTTTCTGCCTCGCCTCACCCTATGCTTGGAATAAACTTCTTGAGCCCATATGCCAAGCCTCCTCCCTGCCCATCTTCAAATCCTTACTCAAAGCCCACCTCTTCAATGTCACTTTCAGCACCTAACCATTATACCCCTATTCAAGAAATCTAGACTGCCCCAAATTGATTGACTGCACATTTTGTCCTTTAGATTGTAAGCTCCTTTGAGCAGGGACTGTTCTATGTTAAACTGTACAGTGTTTCGTAACCCTAGTAGCGCTTTAGAAATGTTTAGTAGTAGTAGTAGTAGCCTATAATTTTGAAAGAAGTGGGAGGCGGGGCTGGTGGTTGGGAGGTGTGGATAGTGGTGGGCAGACTTATACGGTCTGTGCCAGAGCCGGTGGTGGGAGGCGGGGCTGGTGGTTGGGAGGCGGGGATAGTGCTGACTTATACGGTCTGTGCCAGAGCTGGTGGTGGGAGGTGGGGCTGGTGGTTGGGAGGCGGGGATAGTGCTGGGCAGACTTATACGGTCTATGCCAGAGCTGGTGGTGGGAGGCGGGGCTGATGGTTGGGAGGCGGGGATAGTGCTGGACAGACTTATACGGTCTGTGCCAGAGCCGGTGGTGGGAGGCGGGGCTGGTGGTTGGGAGGCGGGGATAGTGCTGGGCAGACATTCGGTCTGTGCCAGAGCTGGTGGTTGGGAGCCGGGATAGTGCTGGGCAGACTTATACGGTCTGTGCCAGAACCGGTGTTGGGAGGCGGGGCTGGTGGTTGGGAGGCGGGGATAGTGCTGGGCAGACTTATACGGTCTGTGCCCTGAAGAGGACAGGTACAAATCAAGGTAGGGTATGCACAAAAAGTAGCACATATGAGTTGATCTTGTTGGGCAGACTGGATGGACCGTGCAGGTCTTTTTCTGCCGTCATCTACTATGTTACTATGTATTGCGTTTCAAACATTCCTCCGCTCTGTAAATCGGGCCCTTGACACACAGCAATTGAAGGGTAAAATGCAATTCAATCAGCCGTAATAGGGACAGCCGTACTAATCTGCACAGCTGAAAGAATGCAACAAAAGGCAGGAATAACAGATTATTTCCCTGAAAGAAAAACAAACTCTACACACATGCCCACACAGAAACTTGCCAGTCTACAGCCACGCCCACACATCGTAATAAAGGATAGCAGGGGAACGGAGAGAAAAAAAAAATAACAGAGCTGCGGCTTTTTAACTCCAGCGCTGTCAAGAAGTAGTAAAGAAAAAATAAAGTACAGATGTCTTTAATCAAAGTTACTAGGACATGAAACAGTTGTAAGACTTGAGTAAGATAAAAAAAATCATTAGAAAATAATTTATGGGCAAACGAATCTGCACGGCTGAAAATAAAAATACAGTTTATGTCAAAGGAAAGGTCGCTGTAGAATAAAGTTTAGAAATCTCTACATACACACCCACACAGTGACGCAGGACAGTAAGCAGAAAGAAAAAAACTTTAACTTCATCCGTGCCATGAAAACAAAATACAGGCGTTTTTAATTAAAAGGGGCTTGGACAGAAACCTTTTCTTGCTGAGTATTTCATTATTCAGCCTGTTTGTAGTAAAAAAGAAATCTCTCGTTTCACTACAAAGTCAGAAACGTCCATGTCTAAGGACGACCAAATTTAAGGATTTGGATGTCTCTGACGGTTTTTTTCGAAACGAAAAATGGGTGTCCATCTTGTTTCGAAAATATGGGTTTCCCCACCCCTGGATCAGGCCGTTTTGCAAATCGCAACTTCGACGTTCCTTTCGAAAATGCCCCTCTAAACCACCAAGGCCCTTCAGGTAGGACCGCAGGGGCCCAGACCACTCTCAGTCCACCAGTCTGTCCCTGATTGGGAGCTCTTTCCCCAGGGCAGGCTCACACCAGTGCGGACACTCAAACCAGCAGGCTTCTGTCTGGATCCTCCTGAGGCAGACACTCACGCTGGCAGACACTCTAAAAAAAGTTCCTTTGGAGTCTGGGCACTCAGTGCAGGGGGGGTGTCTCTCTGTCTCTCTCTTTGTAGGGCTTCTTCCCTTTCCGGATAGGCGTCACACAGCCGGCTTTCTCCTCTCTGGACAGGCAAGCACACACATGGAGGGATGCGCTGGGTGGACTTCTCTGGGATTCAGGGCCCTTGCCAGGCTACTCTCTATTCAGCTCTGCACTGCTCCCAACACGTCTCAGCTTCCCAGTGTGGTCCCTCTTCCTCCTCTGCTTCTATCTCTGTCTGAAGAATGGCCTCTGTGGCTACTGCTACAGCTCCTCTTTTGCCCCCGGCTCACTCCAGATCCCCTTCTCCTCCTCCTCTGTTCCTGTCTGCTTTAGTGCCCGGCCCCTTGCAGGACTCACCAGTTCTCTCTCTTCATCTGGGGCTCGTCAGTGGGTCCTTCTCTTCCAGCCTGCAGCTCACTCCTGCTTGGGTTTGATCTTCTTCTCCTCCTCCTCTGTTCCTGTCTGCTTTAGTGCCCGGCCCCTTGCAGGACTCACCAGTTCTCTCTCTTCATCTGGGGCTCGTCAGTGGGTCCTTCTCTTCCAGCCTGCAGCTCACTCCTGCTTGGGTTTGATCTTCTTCTCCTCCTCCTCTGTTCCTGTCTGCTTTAGTGCCCGGCCCCTTGCAGGACTCACCAGTTCTCTCTTTTCATCTGGGGCTCGTCAGTGGGTCCTTCTCTTCCAGCCTGCAGCTCACTCCTGCTTGGGTTTGATCTCCTTCTCATCCAGCCTGCAGCTGCCTCTTCTTGCCTGAGCATGCCCTTCTCTGCCCCAGCTTGCACACTCCTGCCTGGATCCGATCTTCCCCTCTCAGAGCATGCTTTCACCTTCCTCTCTTTGCCCGAGCTTGCCTTTCATTTTCCCAGGTTGCATCTGGACTGCTCTTCTTTTCTTTGCTCCACCCCTCCTGTCCCCTGGATTGGCTTGAAATTTACGCCAATCTATGGGTCAGACTGCCTCCTGCCACCTCATTGGTCCAAATTCACACCCTTTAGCAGATCCTGGCTGCTATTGGCTGCCTTCCACACTGCCCCTCAAGCTCCCAGCTCTCCCTGGGGCCTCAGACAGCCAATCAGAAGCCTTGTAACACTGCCCATCCTCCCACAGTTACAAACACACCTCTAGCACCTATGGGCACCTGAGAATAGCATTGTGCTAATGTTTTTTTTCTGCTCATGCCAGACATTAAATAGATTATTTCACTTATTGGGAACTGTGACTTTTTATAACATCATGCCTACCCTTATTAACTCTTAGTTGGCATCCTTCTGAAGCATGCTGCGAGACTGGTCTGAAACTACAGCTGCATTGCTGGAAGGAGAATTTCATTGGACTCAGTGTAATTTCGGACCTGCTCTAATTTGTTTTTTGTCTGGAATTTGATCTACTGCATGAACTGTTGAACTCTACCCCAGTGATTTCCTTTTCAGTTATAATGCTTTCTGTCTGCTTATTCCTTCATTTTCAGAGATATGAGATTGTCAGTTTGACTTCATGTAAGTTTTTTTTTTCTTTCTAGCTTAGTGAAGGCTATTGTTTTAATACCTGAAGGCTGTTATTTTATTTTATTTTATTTTATCTTAATTCAATTCATTCCTTTGACTGATGCACTTTGACCTTCGACCCGTAGTTTCTCTATATAGCTTCCTGTGCTAGTCATTATACTTTTTCGCACTTTCAGAGATATGAGATTGTCAGTTTGATTTCATGTAAGTATTTTTTTTTTCTTTCTAGCTTAGTGGAGGCTGTTGTTTTAATTCCTGAAGGCTGTTATTTTATTTTATTTTATTTTATCTTAATTCAATTCATTCCTTTGACTGATGCACTTTGACCTTCGACCCGTAATTTCTCTATATAGCTTCCTGTGCTAGTCATTATACTTTTTCAGCACTTTCAGAGATATGAGATTGTCAGTTTGACTTCATGTAAGTATTATTTTCTTTCTAGCTTAGTGAAAACTGTTGTTTTAATTCCTGAAGGCTGTTATTTTATCTTAATTCAGTTCATGCCTTTGACTGATGCACTTTGACCTTCGACCCATAGTTTCTCTATATAGCTTCCTGTGCTAGTCATTATACTTTTTCAGCACTTTCAGAGATATGAGATTGTCAGTTTGACTTCATGTAAGTATTTTTTCTTTCTAGCTTAGTGAAAGCTGTTGTTTTAATTCCTGAAGGCTGTTATTTTATCTTAATTCAATTCATGCCTTTGACTGATGCACTTTGACCTTCGACCCGTAGTTTCTCTATATAGCTTCCTGTGCTAGTCATTATACTTTTTCAGCACTTTCAGAGATATGAGATTGTCAGTTTGACTTCATGTAAGTATTTTTTTCTTTCTAGCTTAGTGAAGGGTGTTGTTTTAATTCCTGAAGGCTGTTATCTTATTTTATCTTAATTCAGTTCATGCCTTTGACTGATGCACTTTGACCTTCGACCCATAGTTTCTCTATATAGCTTCCTGTGCTAGTCATTATACTTTTCCAGCACTTTCAGAGATATGAGATTGTCAGTTTGACTTCATGTAAGTATTTTTTTCTTTCTAGCTTAGTGAAGGATGTTGTTTTAATTCCTGAAGGCTGTTATTTTATCTTAATTCAATTCATGCCTTTGACTGATGCATTTTGACCTTCGACCCGTAGTTTCTCTATATAGCTTCCTGTGCTAGTCATTATACTTTTTCAGCACTTTCAGAGATATGAGATTGTCAGTTTGACTTCATGTAAGTATTTTTTTCTTTCTAGCTTAGTGAAGGATGTTGTTTTAATTCCTGAAGGCTGTTATTTTATCTTAATTCAATTCATGCCTTTGACTGATGCACTTTGACCTTCGACCCGTAGTTTCTCTATATAGCTTCCTGTGCTAGTCATTATACTTTTCCAGCACTTTCAGAGATATGAGATTGTCAGTTTGACTTCATGTAAGTATTTTTTTCTTTCTAGCTTAGTGAAGGATGTTGTTTTAATTCCTGAAGGCTGTTATTTTATCTTAATTCAATTCATGCCTTTGACTGATGCACTTTGACCTTCGACCCGTAGTTTCTCTATAGCTTCCTGTGCTAGTCATTATACTTTTCCAGCACTTTCAGAGATATGAGATTGTCAGTTTGACTTCATGTAAGTATTTTTTTCTTTCTAGCTTAGTGGAGGGTGTTGTTTTAATTCCTGGAGGCTGTTATTTTATTTTATCTTAATTCAATTCATGCCTTTGACTGATGCACTTTGACCTTCGACCCGTAGTTTCTCTATATAGCTTCCTGTGCTAGTCATTATACTTTTTCAGCACTTTCAGAGATATGAGATTGTCAGTTTGACTTCATGTAAGTATTTTTTTCTTTCTAGCTTAGTGAAGGATGTTGTTTTAATTCCTGAAGGCTGTTATTTTATCTTAATTCAATTCATGCCTTTGACTGATGCACTTTGACCTTCGACCCGTAGTTTCTCTATATAGCTTCCTGTGCTAGTCATTATACTTTTTCGCACTTTCAGAGATATGAGATTGTCAGTTTGAGTTCATGTAAGTATTTTTTTCTTTCTAGCTTAGTGAAGGATGTTGTTTTAATTCCTGAAGGCTGTTATTTTATCTTAATTCAATTCATGCCTTTGACTGATGCACTTTGACCTTCGACCCGTAGTTTCTCTATATAGCTTCCTGTGCTAGTCATTATACTTTTCCAGCACTTTCAGAGATATGAGATTGTCAGTTTGAGTTCATGTAAGTATTTTTTTCTTTCTAGCTTAGTGGAGGGTGTTGTTTTAATTCCTGAAGGCTGTTATTTTATTTTATTTTATTTTATTTTATCTTAATTCAATTCATTCCTTTGACTGATGCACTTTGACCTTCGACCCGTAATTTCTCTATATAGCTTCCTGTGCTAGTCATTATACTTTTTCAGCACTTTCAGAGATATGAGATTGTCAGTTTGACTTCATGTAAGTATTTTTTTCTTTCTAGCTTAGTGAAAACTGTTGTTTTAATTCCTGAAGGCTGTTATGTTATTTTATCTTAATTCAATTCATTCCTTTGACTGATGCACTTTGACCTTCGACCCGTAGTTTCTCTATATAGCTTCCTGTGCTAGTCATTATACTTTTCCAGCACTTTCAGAGATATGAGATTGTCAGTTTGACTTCATGTAAGTATTTTTTTCTTTCTAGCTTAGTGAAGGATGTTGTTTTAATTCCTGAAGGCTGTTATTTTATCTTAATTCAATTCATGCCTTTGACTGATGCACTTTGACCTTCGACCCGTAGTTTCTCTATATAGCTTCCTGTGCTAGTCATTATACTTTTTCAGCACTTTCAGAGATATGAGATTGTCAGTTTGACTTCATGTAAGTATTTTTTTCTTTCTAGCTTAGTGAAAACTGTTGTTTTAATTCCTGAAGGCTGTTATTTTATCTTAATTCAGTTCATGCCTTTGACTGATGCACTTTGACCTTCGACCCATAGTTTCTCTATATAGCTTCCTGTGCTAGTCATTATACTTTTTCAGCACTTTCAGAGATATGAGATTGTCAGTTTGACTTCATGTAAGTATTTTTTTCTTTCTAGCTTAGTGAAAGCTGTTGTTTTAATTCCTGAAGGCTGTTATTTTATCTTAATTCAATTCATGCCTTTGACTGATGCACTTTGACCTTCGACCCGTAGTTTCTCTATATAGCTTCCTGTGCTAGTCATTATACTTTTTCAGCACTTTCAGAGATATGAGATTGTCAGTTTGACTTCATGTAAGTATTTTTTTCTTTCTAGCTTAGTGAACGGTGTTGTTTTAATTCCTGAAGGCTGTTATTTTATTTTATCTTAATTCAGTTCATGCCTTTGACTGATGCACTTTGACCTTCGACCCATAGTTTCTCTATATAGCTTCCTGTGCTAGTCATTATACTTTTCCAGCACTTTCAGAGATATGAGATTGTCAGTTTGACTTCATGTAAGTATTTTTTTCTTTCTAGCTTAGTGAAGGATGTTGTTTTAATTCCTGAAGGCTGTTATTTTATCTTAATTCAATTCATGCCTTTGACTGATGCATTTTGACCTTCGACCCGTAGTTTCTCTATATAGCTTCCTGTGCTAGTCATTATACTTTTTCAGCACTTTCAGAGATATGAGATTGTCAGTTTGACTTCATGTAAGTATTTTTTTCTTTCTAGCTTAGTGAAGGATGTTGTTTTAATTCCTGAAGGCTGTTATTTTATCTTAATTCAATTCATGCCTTTGACTGATGCACTTTGACCTTCGACCCGTAGTTTCTCTATATAGCTTCCTGTGCTAGTCATTATACTTTTTCAGCACTTTCAGAGATATGAGATTGTCAGTTTGACTTCATGTAAGTATTTTTTTTTTCTAGCTTAGTGGAGGATGTTGTTTTAATTCCTGAAGGCTGTTATTTTATCTTAATTCAATTCATGCCTTTGACTGATGCACTTTGACCTTCGACCCGTAGTTTCTCTATATAGCTTCCTGTGCTAGTCATTATACTTTTTCAGCACTTTCAGAGATATGAGATTGTCAGTTTGACTTCATGTAAGTATTTTTTTTTTCTAGCTTAGTGGAGGATGTTGTTTTAATTCCTGAAGGCTGTTATTTTATCTTAATTCAGTTCATGCCTTTGACTGATGCACTTTGACCTTCGACCCGTAGTTTCTCTATATAGCTTCCTGTGCTAGTCATTATACTTTTTCAGCACTTTCAGAGATATGAGATTGTCAGTTTGACTTCATGTAAGTATTTTTTTCTTTCTAGCTTAGTGGAGGGTGTTGTTTTAATTCCTGAAGGCTGTTATTTTATCTTAATTCAATTCATGCCTTTGACTGATGCACTTTGACCTTCGACCCGTAGTTTCTCTATATAGCTTCCTGTGCTAGTCATTATACTTTTCCAGCACTTTCAGAGATATGAGATTGTCAGTTTGACTTCATGTAAGTATTTTTTTTCTTTCTAGCTTAGTGAAGGATGTTGTTTTAATTCCTGAAGGCTGTTATTTTATCTTAATTCAATTCATGCCTTTGACTGATGCACTTTGACCTTCGACCCGTAGTTTCTCTATATAGCTTCCTGTGCTAGTCATTATACTTTTCCAGCACTTTCAGAGATATGAGATTGTCAGTTGACTTCATGTAAGTATTTTTTTCTTTCTAGCTTAGTGGAGGGTGTTGTTTTAATTCCTGAAGGCTGTTATTTTATTTTATCTTAATTCAATTCATGCCTTTGACTGATGCACTTTGACCTTCGACCCGTAGTTTCTCTATATAGCTTCCTGTGCTAGTCATTATACTTTTTCAGCACTTTCAGAGATATGAGATTGTCAGTTTGACTTCATGTACAGTAAGTATTTTTTTCTTTCTAGCTTAGTGAAGGATGTTGTTTTAATTCCTGAAGGCTGTTATTTTATCTTAATTCAATTAATGCCTTTGACTGATGCACTTTGACCTTCGACCCGTAGTTTCTCTATATAGCTTCCTGTGCTAGTCATTATACTTTTTCGCACTTTCAGAGATATGAGATTGTCAGTTTGAGTTCATGTAAGTATTTTTTTCTTTCTAGCTTAGTGAAGGATATTGTTTTAATTCCTGAAGGCTGTTATTTTATTTTATCTTAATTCAATTCATGCCTTTGACTGATGCACTTTGACCTTCGACCCGTAGTTTCTCTATATAGCTTCCTGTGCTAGTCATTATACTTTTTCAGCACTTTCAGAGATATGAGATTGTCAGTTTGAGTTCATGTAAGTATTTTTTTCTTTCTAGCTTAGTGAAGGATGTTGTTTTAATTCCTGAAGGCTGTTATTTTATCTTAATTCAATTCATGCCTTTGACTGATGCACTTTGACCTTCGACCCGTAGTTTCTCTATATAGCTTCCTGTGCTAGTCATTATACTTTTCCAGCACTTTCAGAGATATGAGATTGTCAGTTTGAGTTCATGTAAGTATTTTTTTCTTTCTAGCTTAGTGGAGGGTGTTGTTTTAATTCCTGAAGGCTGTTATTTTATTTTATTTTATCTTAATTCAATTCATTCCTTTGACTGATGCACTTTGACCTTCGACCCGTAATTTCTCTATATAGCTTCCTGTGCTAGTCATTATACTTTTTCAGCACTTTCAGAGATATGAGATTGTCAGTTTGACTTCATGTAAGTATTTTTTTCTTTATAGCTTAGTGGAGGGTGTTGTTTTAATTCCTGAAGGCTGTTATTTTATTTTATCATAATTCAATTCATTCCTTTGACTGATGCACTTTGACCTTCGACCCGTAGTTTCTCTATATAGCTTCCTGTGCTAGTCATTATACTTTTCCAGCACTTTCAGAGATATGAGATTGTCAGTTTGACTTCATGTAAGTATTTTTTTCTTTCTAGCTTAGTGAAGGATGTTGTTTTAATTCCTGAAGGCTGTTATTTTATCTTAATTCAATTCATGCCTTTGACTGATGCACTTTGACCTTCGACCCGTAGTTTCTCTATATAGCTTCCTGTGCTAGTCATTATACTTTTTCAGCACTTTCAGAGATATGAGATTGTCAGTTTAACTTCATGTAAATATTTTTTTCTTTCTAGCTTAGTGGAGGATGTTGTTTTAATTCCTGAAGGCTGTTATTTTATTTTATCTTAATTCAATTCATGCCTTTGACTGATGCACTTTGACCTTCAACCCGTAGTTTCTCTATATAGCTTCCTGTGCTAGTCATTATACTTTTTCAGCACTTTCAGAGATATGAGATTGTCAGTTTGAGTTCATGTAAGTATTTTTTTCTTTCTAGCTTAGTGGAGGGTGTTGTTTTAATTCCTGAAGGCTGTTATTTTATTTTATCTTAATTCAATTCATGCCTTTGACTGATGCACTTTGACCTTCGACCCGTAGTTTCTCTATATAGCTTCCTGTGCTAGTCATTATACTTTTTCAGCACTTTCAGAGATATGAGATTGTCAGTTTGACTTCATGTACAGTAAGTATTTTTTTCTTTCTAGCTTAGTGAAGGATGTGTTTTAATTCCTGAAGGCTGTTATTTTATCTTAATTCAATTCATGCCTTTGACTGATGCACTTTGACCTTCGACCCGTAGTTTCTCTATATAGCTTCCTGTGCTAGTCATTATACTTTTTCAGCACTTTCAGAGATATGAGATTGTCAGTTTGACTTCATGTAAGTATTTTTTTCTTTCTAGCTTAGTGAAGGATATTGTTTTAATTCCTGAAGGCTGTTATTTTGTTTTATTTTATCTTAATTCAATTCATGCCTTTGACTGATGCACTTTGACCTTCGACCCATAGTTTCTCTATATAGCTTCCTGTGCTAGTCATTATACTTTTTCAGCACTTTCAGAGATATGAGATTGTCAGCTTGACTTCATGTAAGTATTTTTTTCTTTCTAGCTTAGTGGAGGCTGTTATTTTAATTCCTGAAGGCTGTTATTTTATCTTAATTCAATTCATGCCTTTGACTGATGCATTTTGACCTTCGACCCGTAGTTTCTCTATATAGCTTCCTGTGCTAGTCATTATACTTTTTCAGCACTTTCAGAGATATGAGATTGTCAGTTTGAGTTCATGTAAGTATTTTTTTCTTTCTAGCTTAGTGAAGGATGTTGTTTTAATTCCTGAAGGCTGTTATTTTATCTTAATTCAATTCATGCCTTTGACTGATGCACTTTGACCTTCGACCCGTAGTTTCTCTATATAGCTTCCTGTGCTAGTCATTATACTTTTTCAGCACTTTCAGAGATATGAGATTGTCAGTTTGACTTCATGTAAGTATTTTTTTCTTTCTAGCTTAGTGAAAGCTGTTGTTTTAATTCCTGAAGGCTGTTATTTTATCTTAATTCAATTCATGCCTTTGACTGATGCACTTTGACCTTCGACCCGTAGTTTCTCTATATAGCTTCCTGTGCTAGTCATTATACTTTTCCAGCACTTTCAGAGATATGAGATTGTCAGTTTGACTTCATGTAAGTATTTTTTTCTTTCTAGCTTAGTGAAGGATGTTGTTTAATTCCTGAAGGCTGTTATTTTATCTTAATTCAATTCATGCCTTTGACTGATGCACTTTGACCTTCGACCCGTAGTTTCTCTATATAGCTTCCTGTGCTAGTCATTATACTTTTTCAGCACTTTCAGAGATATGAGATTGTCAGTTTAACTTCATGTAAATATTTTTTTCTTTCTAGCTTAGTGGAGGATGTTGTTTTAATTCCTGAAGGCTGTTATTTTATTTTATCTTAATTCAATTCATGCCTTTGACTGATGCACTTTGACCTTCAACCCGTAGTTTCTCTATATAGCTTCCTGTGCTAGTCATTATACTTTTTCAGCACTTTCAGAGATATGAGATTGTCAGTTTGAGTTCATGTAAGTATTTTTTTCTTTCTAGCTTAGTGGAGGGTGTTGTTTTAATTCCTGAAGGCTGTTATTTTATTTTATCTTAATTCAATTCATGCCTTTGACTGATGCACTTTGACCTTCGACCCGTAGTTTCTCTATATAGCTTCCTGTGCTAGTCATTATACTTTTTCAGCACTTTCAGAGATATGAGATTGTCAGTTTGACTTCATGTACAGTAAGTATTTTTTTCTTTCTAGCTTAGTGAAGGATGTTGTTTTAATTCCTGAAGGCTGTTATTTTATCTTAATTCAATTCATGCCTTTGACTGATGCACTTTGACCTTCGACCCGTAGTTTCTCTATATAGCTTCCTGTGCTAGTCATTATACTTTTTCAGCACTTTCAGAGATATGAGATTGTCAGTTTGACTTCATGTAAGTATTTTTTTCTTTCTAGCTTAGTGAAGGATATTGTTTTAATTCCTGAAGGCTGTTATTTTGTTTTATTTTATCTTAATTCAATTCATGCCTTTGACTGATGCACTTTGACCTTCGACCCATAGTTTCTCTATATAGCTTCCTGTGCTAGTCATTATACTTTTTCAGCACTTTCAGAGATATGAGATTGTCAGCTTGACTTCATGTAAGTATTTTTTTCTTTCTAGCTTAGTGGAGGCTGTTATTTTAATTCCTGAAGGCTGTTATTTTATCTTAATTCAATTCATGCCTTTGACTGATGCATTTTGACCTTCGACCCGTAGTTTCTCTATATAGCTTCCTGTGCTAGTCATTATACTTTTTCAGCACTTTCAGAGATATGAGATTGTCAGTTTGAGTTCATGTAAGTATTTTTTTCTTTCTAGCTTAGTGAAGGATGTTGTTTTAATTCCTGAAGGCTGTTATTTTATCTTAATTCAATTCATGCCTTTGACTGATGCACTTTGACCTTCGACCCGTAGTTTCTCTATATAGCTTCCTGTGCTAGTCATTATACTTTTTCAGCACTTTCAGAGATATGAGATTGTCAGTTTGACTTCATGTAAGTATTTTTTTCTTTCTAGCTTAGTGAAAGCTGTTGTTTTAATTCCTGAAGGCTGTTATTTTATCTTAATTCAATTCATGCCTTTGACTGATGCACTTTGACCTTCGACCCGTAGTTTCTCTATATAGCTTCCTGTGCTAGTCATTATACTTTTCCAGCACTTTCAGAGATATGAGATTGTCAGTTTGACTTCATGTAAGTATTTTTTTCTTTCTAACTTAGTGGAGGGTGTTGTTTTAATTCCTGAAGGCTGTTATTTTATTTTATCTTAATTCAATTCATGCCTTTGACTGATGCACTTTGACCTTCGACCCGTAGTTTCTCTATATAGCTTCCTGTGCTAGTCATTATACTTTTTCAGCACTTTCAGAGATATGAGATTGTCAGTTTGACTTCATGTAAGTATTTTTTTCTTTCTAGGTTAGTGGAGGGTGTTGTTTTAATACCTGAAAGCTGTTATTTTATTTTATCTTAATTCAATTCATTCCTTTGACTGATGCACTTTGACCTTCGACCCGTAGTTTCTCTATATAGCTTCCTGTGCTAGTCATTATACTTTTCCAGCACTTTCAGAGATATGAGATTGTCAGTTTGAGTTCATGTAAGTATTTTTTTCTTTCTAGCTTAGTGAAGGATGTTGTTTTAATTCCTGAAGGCTGTTATTTTATCTTAATTCAATTCATGCCTTTGACTGATGCACTTTGACCTTCGACCCGTAGTTTCTCTATATAGCTTCCTGTGCTAGTCATTATACTTTTCCAGCACTTTCAGAGATATGAGATTGTCAGTTTGACTTCATGTAAGTATTTTTTTCTTTCTAGCTTAGTGGAGGGTGTTGTTTTAATTCCTGAAGGCTGTTATTTTATTTTATCTTAATTCAATTCATGCCTTTGACTGATGCACTTTGACCTTCGACCCGTAGTTTCTCTATATAGCTTCCTGTGCTAGTCATTATACTTTTCCAGCACTTTCAGAGATATGAGATTGTCAGTTTGACTTCATGTAAGTATTTTTTTCTTTCTAGCTTAGTGAAGGATGTTGTTTTAATTCCTGAAGGCTGTTATTTTATCTTAATTCAATTCATGCCTTTGACTGATGCACTTTGACCTTCGACCCGTAGTTTCTCTATATAGCTTCCTGTGCTAGTCATTATACTTTTTCAGCACTTTCAGAGATATGAGATTGTCAGTTTGACTTCATGTAAGTATTTTTTTCTTTCTAGCTTAGTGAAAACTGTTGTTTTAATTCCTGAAGGCTGTTATTTTATCTTAATTCAGTTCATGCCTTTGACTGATGCACTTTGACCTTCGACCCATAGTTTCTCTATATAGCTTCCTGTGCTAGTCATTATACTTTTTCAGCACTTTCAGAGATATGAGATTGTCAGTTTGACTTCATGTAAGTATTTTTTTCTTTCTAGCTTAGTGAAAGCTGTTGTTTTAATTCCTGAAGGCTGTTATTTTATCTTAATTCAATTCATGCCTTTGACTGATGCACTTTGACCTTCGACCCGTAGTTTCTCTATATAGCTTCCTGTGCTAGTCATTATACTTTTTCAGCACTTTCAGAGATATGAGATTGTCAGTTTGACTTCATGTAAGTATTTTTTTCTTTCTAGCTTAGTGAACGGTGTTGTTTTAATTCCTGAAGGCTGTTATTTTATTTTATCTTAATTCAGTTCATGCCTTTGACTGATGCACTTTGACCTTCGACCCATAGTTTCTCTATATAGCTTCCTGTGCTAGTCATTATACTTTTCCAGCACTTTCAGAGATATGAGATTGTCAGTTTGACTTCATGTAAGTATTTTTTTCTTTCTAGCTTAGTGAAGGATGTTGTTTTAATTCCTGAAGGCTGTTATTTTATCTTAATTCAATTCATGCCTTTGACTGATGCATTTTGACCTTCGACCCGTAGTTTCTCTATATAGCTTCCTGTGCTAGTCATTATACTTTTTCAGCACTTTCAGAGATATGAGATTGTCAGTTTGACTTCATGTAAGTATTTTTTTCTTTCTAGCTTAGTGAAGGATGTTGTTTTAATTCCTGAAGGCTGTTATTTTATCTTAATTCAATTCATGCCTTTGACTGAAGCACTTTGACCTTCGACCCGTAGTTTCTCTATATAGCTTCCTGTGCTAGTCATTATACTTTTCCAGCACTTTCAGAGATATGAGATTGTCAGTTTGACTTCATGTAAGTATTTTTTTCTTTCTAGCTTAGTGAAGGATGTTGTTTTAATTCCTGAAGGCTGTTATTTTATCTTAATTCAATTCATGCCTTTGACTGATGCACTTTGACCTTCGACCCGTAGTTTCTCTATATAGCTTCCTGTGCTAGTCATTATACTTTTCCAGCACTTTCAGAGATATGAGATTGTCAGTTTGACTTCATGTAAGTATTTTTTTCTTTCTAGCTTAGTGGAGGGTGTTGTTTTAATTCCTGAAGGCTGTTATTTTATTTTATCTTAATTCAATTCATGCCTTTGACTGATGCACTTTGACCTTCGACCCGTAGTTTCTCTATATAGCTTCCTGTGCTAGTCATTATACTTTTCCAGCACTTTCAGAGATATGAGATTGTCAGTTTGACTTCATGTAAGTATTTTTTTCTTTCTAGCTTATTGAAGGATGTTGTTTTAATTCCTGAAGGCTGTTATTTTATCTTAATTCAATTCATGCCTTTGACTGATGCACTTTGACCTTCGACCCGTAGTTTCTCTATATAGCTTCCTGTGCTAGTCATTATACTTTTTCAGCACTTTCAGAGATATGAGATTGTCAGTTTGACTTCATGTACAGTAAGTATTTTTTTCTTTCTAGCTTAGTGAAGGATGTTGTTTTAATTCCTGAAGGCTGTTATTTTATCTTAATTCAATTCATGCCTTTGACTGATGCACTTTGACCTTCGACCCGTAGTTTCTCTATATAGCTTCCTGTGCTAGTCATTATACTTTTTCGCACTTTCAGAGATATGAGATTGTCAGTTTGAGTTCATGTAAGTATTTTTTTCTTTCTAGCTTAGTGAAGGATATTGTTTTAATTCCTGAAGGCTGTTATTTTATTTTATCTTAATTCAATTCATGCCTTTGACTGATGCACTTTGACCTTCGACCCGTAGTTTCTCTATATAGCTTCCTGTGCTAGTCATTATACTTTTTCAGCACTTTCAGAGATATGAGATTGTCAGCTTGACTTCATGTAAGTATTTTTTTCTTTCTAGCTTAGTGGAGGCTGTTGTTTTAATTCCTGAAGGCTGTTATTTTACCTTAATTCAATTCATGCCTTTGACTGATGCATTTTGACCTTCGACCCGTAGTTTCTCTATATAGCTTCCTGTGCTAGTCATTATACTTTTTCAGCACTTTCAGAGATATGAGATTGTCAGTTTGAGTTCATGTAAGTATTTTTTTCTTTCTAGCTTAGTGAAGGATGTTGTTTTAATTCCGGAAGGCTGTTATTTTATCTTAATTCAATTCATGCCTTTGACTGATGCACTTTGACCTTCGACCCGTAGTTTCTCTATATAGCTTCCTGTGCTAGTCATTATACTTTTCCAGCACTTTCAGAGATATGAGATTGTCAGTTTGAGTTCATGTAAGTATTTTTTTCTTTCTAGCTTAGTGGAGGGTGTTGTTTTAATTCCTGAAGGCTGTTATTTTATTTTATTTTATCTTAATTCAATTCATTCCTTTGACTGATGCACTTTGACCTTCGACCCGTAATTTCTCTATATAGCTTCCTGTGCTAGTCATTATACTTTTTCAGCACTTTCAGAGATATGAGATTGTCAGTTTGACTTCATGTAAGTATTTTTTTCTTTATAGCTTAGTGAAAACTGTTGTTTTAATTCCTGAAGGCTGTTATTTTATTTTATCTTAATTCAATTCATTCCTTTGACTGATGCACTTTGACCTTCGACCCGTAGTTTCTCTATATAGCTTCCTGTGCTAGTCATTATACTTTTCCAGCACTTTCAGAGATATGAGATTGTCAGTTTGACTTCATGTAAGTATTTTTTTCTTTCTAGCTTAGTGAAGGATGTTGTTTTAATTCCTGAAGGCTGTTATTTTATCTTAATTCAATTCATGCCTTTGACTGATGCACTTTGACCTTCGACCCGTAGTTTCTCTATATAGCTTCCTGTGCTAGTCATTATACTTTTTCAGCACTTTCAGAGATATGAGATTGTCAGTTTGACTTCATGTAAGTATTTTTTTCTTTCTAGCTTAGTGAAAACTGTTGTTTTAATTCCTGAAGGCTGTTATTTTATCTTAATTCAGTTCATGCCTTTGACTGATGCACTTTGACCTTCGACCCATAGTTTCTCTATATAGCTTCCTGTGCTAGTCATTATACTTTTTCAGCACTTTCAGAGATATGAGATTGTCAGTTTGACTTCATGTAAGTATTTTTTTCTTTCTAGCTTAGTGAAGGATGTTGTTTTAATTCCTGAAGGCTGTTATTTTATCTTAATTCAATTCATGCCTTTGACTGATGCACTTTGACCTTCGACCCGTAGTTTCTCTATATAGCTTCCTGTGCTACTCATTATACTTTTCCAGCACTTTCAGAGATATGAGATTGTCAGTTTGACTTCATCTAAGTATTTTTTTCTTTCTAGCTTAGTGGAGGGTGTTGTTTTAATTCCTGAAGGCTGTTATTTTATTTTATCTTAATTCAATTCATGCCTTTGACTGATGCACTTTGACCTTCGACCCGTAGTTTCTCTATATAGCTTCCTGTGCTAGTCATTATACTTTTTCAGCACTTTCAGAGACATGAGATTGTCAGTTTGACTTCATGTAAGTATTTTTTTCTTTCTAGCTTAGTGGAGGATGTTGTTTTAATTCCTGAAGGCTGTTATTTTATTTTATCTTAATTCAATTCATGCCTTTGACTGATGCACTTTGACCTTCAACCCGTAGTTTCTCTATATAGCTTCCTGTGCTAGTCATTATACTTTTTCAGCACTTTCAGAGATATGAGATTGTCAGTTTGAGTTCATGTAAGTATTTTTTTCTTTCTAGCTTAGTGGAGGGTGTTGTTTTAATTCCTGAAGGCTGTTATTTTATTTTAGCTTAATTCAATTCATGCCTTTGACTGATGCACTTTGACCTTCGACCCGTAGTTTCTCTATATAGCTTCCTGTGCTAGTCATTATACTTTTTCAGCACTTTCAGAGATATGAGATTGTCAGTTTGACTTCATGTACAGTAAGTATTTTTTTCTTTCTAGCTTAGTGAAGGATGTTGTTTTAATTCCTGAAGGCTGTTATTTTATTTTATTTTATCTTAATTCAATTCATGCCTTTGACTGATGCACTTTGACGTTCGACCCATAGTTTCTCTATATCGCTTCCTGTGCTAGTCATTATACTTTTTCAGCATTTTCAGAGATATGAGATTGTCAGCTTGACTTCATGTAAGTATTTTTTTCTTTCTAGCTTAGTGGAGGCTGTTATTTTAATTCCTGAAGGCTGTTATTTTATCTTAATTCAATTCATGCCTTTGACTGATGCATTTTGACCTTCGACCCGTAGTTTCTCTATATAGCTTCCTGTGCTAGTCATTATACTTTTTCAGCACTTTCAGAGATATGAGATTGTCAGTTTGAGTTCATGTAAGTATTTTTTTTCTTTCTAGCTTAGTGAAGGATGTTGTTTTAATTCCTGAAGGCTGTTATTTTATCTTAATTCAATTCATGCCTTTGACTGATGCACTTTGACCTTCGACCCGTAGTTTCTCTATATAGCTTCCTGTGCTAGTCATTATACTTTTTCAGCACTTTCAGAGATATGAGATTGTCAGTTTGACTTCATGTAAGTATTTTTTTCTTTCTAGCTTAGTGAAAGCTGTTGTTTTAATTCCTGAAGGCTGTTATTTTATCTTAATTCAATTCATGCCTTTGACTGATGCACTTTGACCTTCGACCCGTAGTTTCTCTATATAGCTTCCTGTGCTAGTCATTATACTTTTCCAGCACTTTCAGAGATATGAGATTGTCAGTTTGACTTCATGTAAGTATTTTTTTCTTTCTAACTTAGTGGAGGGTGTTGTTTTAATTCCTGAAGGCTGTTATTTTATTTTATCTTAGTTCAATTCATGCCTTTGACTGATGCACTTTGACCTTCGACCCGTAGTTTCTCTATATAGCTTCCTGTGCTAGTCATTATACTTTTTCAGCACTTTCAGAGATATGAGATTGTCAGTTTGACTTCATGTAAGTATTTTTTTCTTTCTAGCTTAGTGGAGGGTGTTGTTTTAATACCTGAAAGCTGTTATTTTATTTTATCTTAATTCAATTCATTCTTTTGACTGATGCACTTTGACCTTCGACCCGTAGTTTCTCTATATAGCTTCCTGTGCTAGTCATTATACTTTTCCAGCACTTTCAGAGATATGAGATTGTCAGTTTGAGTTCATGTAAGTATTTTTTTCTTTCTAGCTTAGTGAAGGATGTTGTTTTAATTCCTGAAGGCTGTTATTTTATCTTAATTTAATTCATGCCTTTGACTGATGCACTTTGACCTTCGACCCGTAGTTTCTCTATATAGCTTCCTGTGCTAGTCATTATACTTTTCCAGCACTTTCAGAGATATGAGATTGTCAGTTTGACTTCATGTAAGTATTTTTTTCTTTCTAGCTTAGTGGAGGGTGTTGTTTTAATTCCTGAAGGCTGTTATTTTATCTTAATTCAATTCATGCCTTTGACTGATGCACTTTGACCTTCGACCCGTAGTTTCTCTATATAGCTTCCTGTGCTAGTCATTATACTTTTTCAGCACTTTCAGAGATATGAGATTGTCAGTTTGACTTCATGTAAGTATTTTTTTCTTTCTAGCTTAGTGGAGGGTGTTGTTTTAATTCCTGAAGGCTGTTATTTATTTATCTTAATTCAATTCATGCCTTTGACTGATGCACTTTGACCTTCGACCCGTAGTTTCTCTATATAGCTTCCTGTGCTAGTCATTATACTTTTTCAGCACTTTCAGAGATATGAGATTGTCAGTTTGACTTCATGTAAGTATTTTTTTCTTTCTAGCTTAGTGGAGGATGTTGTTTTAATTCCTGAAGGCTGTTATTTTATCTTAATTCAATTCATGCCTTTGACTGATGCACTTTGACCTTCGACCCGTAGTTTCTCTATATAGCTTCCTGTGCTAGTCATTATACTTTTTCAGTCACTTTCAGAGATATGAGATTGTCAGTTTGACTTCATGTAAGTATTTTTTTCTTTCTAGCTTAGTGAAGGATGTTGTTTTAATTCCTGAAGGCTGTTATTTTATCTTAATTCAATTCATGCCTTTGACTGATGCACTTTGACCTTCGACCCGTAGTTTCTCTATATAGCTTCCTGTGCTAGTCATTATACTTTTCCAGCACTTTCAGAGATATGAGATTGTCAGTTTGACGTTCATGTAAGTATTTTTTTCTTTCTAGCTTAGTGAAGGATAGTTGTTTTAATTCCTGAAGGCTGTTATTTTATCTTAATTCAATTCATGCCTTTGACTGATGCACTTTGACCTTCGACCCGTAGTTTCTCTATATAGCTTCCTGTGCTAGTCATTATACTTTTTCAGCACTTTCAGAGATATGAGATTGTCAGCTTGACTTCATGTAAGTATTTTTTTCTTTCTAGCTTAGTGAAGGATGTTGTTTTAATTCCTGAAGGCTGTTATTTTATTTTATCTTAATTCAATTCATGCCTTTGACTGATGCACTTTGACCTTCGACCCATAGTTTCTCTATATAGCTTCCTGTACTAGTCATTATACTTTTTCAGCACTTTCAGAGATATGAGATTGTCAGTTTGACTTCATGTAAGTATTTTTTTCTTTCTAGCTTAGTGAAGGATGTTGTTTTAATTCCTGAAGGCTGTTATTTTATCTTAATTCAATTCATGCCTTTGACTGATGCACTTTGACCTTCGACCCGTAGTTTCTCTATATAGCTTCCTGTGCTAGTCATTATACTTTTTCAGCACTTTCAGAGATATGAGATTGTCAGTTTGAGTTCATGTAAGTATTTTTTTCTTTCTAGCTTAGTGGAGGGTGTTGTTTTAATTCCTGAAGGCTGTTATTTTATTTTATCTTAATTCAATTCATGCCTTTGACTGATGCACTTTGACCTTCGACCCGTAGTTTCTCTATATAGCTTCCTGTGCTAGTCATTATACTTTTTCAGCACTTTCAGAGATATGAGATTGTCAGCTTGACTTCATGTAAGTATTTTTTTCTAGCTTAGTGAAGGATGTTGTTTTAATTCCTGAAGGCTGTTATTTTATTTTATCTTAATTCAATTCATGCCTTTGACTGATGCACTTTGACCTTCGACCCGTAGTTTCTCTATATAGCTTCCTGTGCTAGTCATTATACTTTTCCAGCACTTTCAGAGATATGAGATTGTCAGTTTGACTTCATGTAAGTATTTTTTCTTTCTAGCTTAGTGGAGGGTGTTGTTTTATTTTATGTTAATTCAATTCATGCCTTTGACTGTTTATCTTTTACAGTACATGTACAGCATTAAACAAATGTACAGAGATACATATGATGCCTAATGCACTTGTTTCAATTCATATTTTTCTATTTTTAATAATATTTATATTTAAGGTCAGTATTCTGTTTTTGGCATCTCTGACTGCGCTGTTTTTTTCAAATCAAGGTGATCTTTTTTACATGTAAGTCACTTTCATCCTTTTCATTTTATTATTTTTCATGGTTTATTTTTCAGTCATATATGACGATATATACATATTTTATGTATGTTTTGTCTTTTTTAGTTTACTCAATATATATTCATTACACTTGGCAGTAAAAGGATTGTTGTGTAGGTGGCTGTCTTTTGCCTTAAACTTCTATTATGCTAATGTTTTGTAATAATGATATATTAGCTATGGTTTCTCTTTTGTATTATATTTTGTATGCTTTCTATATGTTTTCAGTCCAGTACAGATGTCTATTATTTTATTTTAATATCATATCTTTTTGTTTGGGATATTGGTGTTATATTACAATATATTTTATCTCTCATGGATTTTATATTAATGTTATTTCATATTTTATGTTGGAATCTCTGCATATGTACACATACATGTTTATGTGTGATTGTTTGATAATAATATTTTAAATCAGATGCATATGTATATGACAAACAATATATATGTCTATTTTATTTACATTATTTTATTATCTCTTGTGGCCCCTGAAGCAGCCCTGTTGGGCGAAACACGGCCTGTGTCGGGCTGTTTATGTGTATATATATATATATTTTTTTTTTTTTTAATTGGTTCTTAACAATAAATTACGTTTGTCTTTTAACGATCTGCTCTGTTCATTTTCCATGCTTATTCCTTCATTCATGTATCCTATACTCTAACTTTTTCTGTTCATAATGTCTGCTCTGTGCTCCAGGGAAAACAGGATTGACACCCTTGCACCAGTCAGACAAATCACCAGGCGATTCTCATGTCCACCAGACACTCGGCTATCTAAATGCCTAATGATTGAATCTCCAACTATAACAGCTGTCCTAACCCTTCTGTCCTGGGCAGAAGGTCTTGGAAACGTACCCTCGGTGGAAGAGGATAGTACAACCCCTGGTGGCAAGTCCTGGTTACAGGAGTACTTCCTACTTCACCAGGGTGCTGTTCTCATTCTAGTAGACCTCTCTTCTCCAAGGCAGCTCTGAGGCTACCAGACTGGAGGTGAGACTTCTCTACAATGTCCCTGTAGGTCTCCCCTATGTACCGCTCTTTCTCCCTCAGCTCCTCCAATCTAGCCTCAAGAGAACAGACCTGTTCTCTAAGAGCTAGGAGCTCTTTGCATTGGGCACACACATATAACCTCTCACCAACTGGGAGATAATCATACATGTGACACCCAATGCAACAGACTGGATAGAACCCCTCTCGCTGCTGGACTGCTGTCTCCATCTTAGTATTTTTGAGTTTTACAATAATTTCAAACTTGCTAAGGTACTAAGGATAGTAGTCTAATATAGCTTTTATGGTATACTAGTAAAAAAGCCCCGTTTCTGATGCAAATGAAACGGGGGCTAGCAAGGTTTTCTTCTGTGTGCATGTGGGAGTGTGTGTGTCCCTGCCCTCTCTCCCTTCCCCTGTGCTGTCTGTCCCCTCTGCTCTCTGTCCCCTCCCCCCTCGGAGTCGAGTCCTTCAGTGTTAAGTTTCCTGCTGTGCTGTGTTTGTGTTAGAGATAGTGAGGGCTTCTGCCCTCTCTCCCCTCCCCACTCTGAGTCCGTCACTGTTACAGAGAGAGCGATTTGATTTCGTGCTTTGCTGTGTTTTCCTTCACTGTGTGTGTTACAGAGAGAGCGAGGGCGGGGCAGACACTCATGGGGAAACCGGATATCTCTCCCCCTTCACACTTCCGGCTGGAGGCTTCATTTAGAACGTTGATGGTGCCTTTTATATAGAGAGAGATTGTGTGATTTATTTGGTGCTTTACTCTTAGAAAGGAATGTGGCGTTTAGTTTTAGTTTTCATTAGCAGTGGTCAATGTGTGGTCCCTCTTTGCTTTTTGAATTTACTGTGCCTAATTATGATTGTAATTCCCCATTATTTGGAGATTAGTGAGTGGTGACAGCTTTCCCTGGAGTCACTGGGGTGAGATTGTGGGATGTCCCTGGGAGGGAAGGAAGCCAAACTCAAGGGTGTGTTGGAGCTATAAAATTGGTTTCCTCCCATTTTTCAGAAAGTTCAGTAAAGTTCAGTTGCATCAAAAGACACTATTGGAGTGGACTGTGAATTCTTTGAAGCGGGAGTGAGGACATTTGCACCCGGGACTAGTAAGACCTTACAGAGAAGCTCCACTTTATTTCCCAATCCCGGGATCTCTATTCCGGACTGTTAACCCACTCCCAAGCTCGAACTGAAGAGGCAATGCTAGAAGAAGAGTGAGGTGAAAACTGAGCTAGAGGTGAGATCCGGGTTACATGATTAACAATTAACCCTGTACGACTGACATAAGGGGATCCTTATCCTCTGGGTATTCCTCAGCCCCATCAACCTGTGGCAAATGCTACAAATATGAACCTGATTGTGTTTAAAGAACCAAAAGCCAATCACTGAATGATGCTGCAAAGGTTTTATTTAATCCATTAGAAAGTAACCAGAGTTCCAGTAATCACACTGTGAGTCCCTGGAGGGTGTAGAAGTAGAGGGTACAGGGGTGGTGTCCTCAGTGCTGGAGAAAGATCCTTCTGAATGTCAGCAGTGAGGCTGGTCCAAAATCAAGTACAGGTCCGGTTCACTAGAAGAGAAGAGAGGTGGAACACCATGAGCAGTTCCTGGGGGAGTAATTCTTCCCCCCCCCCCCCCCCCCCCAATTTCATACCAGAGCACTAACCCTCTACCTAGATCCTGGAACTCAGAGCAGCGGAAGGAGTTCCTGTCATATCCTCAGCTAAATAAAGTCACAGAGCTCAGAATAGAAGTTTTATTAACACAGACTTGGCTACAGGCACAGAACGGAGCATGTAGAGTAGTGCCAATCCCTGATGGATAATATCACAGCCAAGAGCTCTCAGAGGAGTCCCAATCCCTACTAGGTACACTGCTCCTAGACATGTGATAGTGAGAGATTTATGCACTCTTGAATGTATTACATTAATTGAAGTGAGGAATCTAAGTAGGACTTTGAGATTTCTATATTTATACTATTTAGTTGGGTATCTGGAAACAGATCTTGACCCTACCTGTCCTTCCAACTATCAACCCATCTCCCTCCTCCCCTTCCTTTCCAAATTACTTGAATGCGCCGTTCACTGCCTTGACTTTCTCTCATCTCAAGCTGTTCTTGACCCACTCCAATCTGGCTTTCGCCCTCTTCATTAAACTGAAACTGCACTTACTAAAGTTTCCAACGACCTGTTTCTGGCCAAATCCAAAGGTCTCTATTCTATCCTCATTCTTCTTGACCTATCCGCTGCTTTTGACACTGTTGATCACGGCCTACTCCTTGATATGCTGTCTTCATTTGGATTCCAGGGCTCTGTTCTTTCCTGGTTCTCCTCCTACCTCTCGCTTCGCACCTTTAGTGTACACTCTGGTGGATCCTCTTCCACTTTTATCCCACTACCAATCGGTGTACCTCAAGGCTCTGTTCTCAGTCCTCTCCTGTTTTCCATCTACACGTCTTCCCTTGGCTCTCTGATTTCATCCCATGGCTTTCAGTACCATCTCTATGCTGACGACTCCCAGATCTACCTCTCTACCCCCGATGTCTCAACTGGCATCCAGACCAAAGTTTCAGCCTGCCTGTCTGACATTGCTGCATGGATGTCTTGACGTCATCTGAAGCTCAACACGGCCAAAACCGAGCTTCTCATCTTTCCCCCTAAACCTACCTCCCCTCACCCCCCTTTCTCTATTTCGGTGGATGGCACTCTTATTCTCCCTGTCTCATCTGCTCGTAACCTTGGGGTCATCTTTGACTTCTCTCTCTCCTTCTCTGATCACATTCAGCAGATTGTCAAAACCTGTCGTTTCTTTCCCTACAACATTAACAAAATCCGTCCCTTCATCTCTGAACCCTTATCCACACTCTTATCACCTCTTGTCTTGATTATTGTAACCTACTTTTCACCGGCCTCCCTCTTAGCCATCTCTCGCCTCTTCAATCAATCCAAAACTCTGCTGCGTGACTCATCTTCCACCAAAGTCGCTATGCCCACATTACCCCTCTCCTTAAGTCACTTCACTGGCTCCCTATCCGTTTCCGTATTCAATTCAAACTTCTCCTATTAACCTATAAGTGCATTCACTGCCGCTCCCCAGTACCTCTCCATTCTTGTCTCTCCCTATGTCCCCCCTCGAGTACTCCGTTCTGTAGATAAATCTCTCCTATCTGTCCCTTTCTCCTCTACTGCTAATTCAAGACTCCGTTCCTTTTATCTCGCTGCACCTCACGCCTGGAATAGACTTCCCGAGCCTGTACGTCTAGCCCCGTCTTTAGTCGTTTTCAAGTCCAAACTCAAAACCCACCTCTTTACCACTGCTTTTGACTCCTAACTCACTTGCCCTGTCCTTTATCCTCACCTCTTTATTCCCTTCCCTTAATTGTTCTGTCTGTATTCTCTTACCCATAATTGTTCTGTCTGTTTACCTGTCTTATCTAGATTGTAAGCTCTTTGAGCAGGGACTGTCTTTTGTGTATGGTGTACAGCGCTGCGTATGTCTTGTAGCGCTATAGAAATGATAAGTAGTAGTAGTAGATTTATACTAATTCACATTCTTTTATTTTTGATCTGGTGTCCTTCTCCCATGGACATAGTGCACAATCCCCCTCTCTCCTTCCACCCCCTTCCTTGCTGGTTCCAGTAATAGCACTTCCTCTCCCGTCATCTCCTCACCTTCTTTCCTCTACCCCTCCTCCGGTCTGCAGTCTTCAAGCTGTCCGGACCGGTTCAGGGCCATCGATAGCATTAGTGATGTAAGCATGCTGCCTTCCAGCTGCCCCGGAAACCTTCTCTCTGCAGCATCCCACCTACACAGGAACAGGAAGTTGCTGCAGAAGTAAAGCTTCTAGGCAGGCTGAAGGTAGAATGCTTGCATCGCTAACGCTGCCGGTGGCCCTGAAACTGTCTGGACCAGGGTTGCCAGATGGGAAAAATTTTCCCAGCCCAAAATCAGCCCTAAACTCGCCCAAAAAACGCCCAAAGTCAAACCCCGCCTCCCACGTCACCAACCCCGCCTCCAATGTCACAGACCCTGCCTCCCACGTCATTAACCCCGCCCCCTGACGTCACCCCCGACGTTGTTAACCCCGCCCCTGACATCAACCACGCCCCTGAAAAGCTTCTATTGGACCACACCGGACCAATAGAAACCCCGGGAAAGCTTCTATTGGACCAAAGTGGACCAATAGAAGCCCCGGAAAAAAGCACACAGCGGCCACAGGAAAAAAAGCCCAAACCCGCACCCCGCAGCCGCTGAAAAGTTTCTGCAGCTGCTCGCAGAAAACCCACCCAGTGTTGCGGGAAGACCGCAACCCTGACAACAATGGTCTGGACACCTTGAAGACTGTAGGCCAGAGGAGGGATAGGAAAGAGGAGAGGATGGGAGAGCGACACTGGATTGTACTGGGAGAGAGAGGAGAAGAGGGGGAGGGGAACACCCAGTGTTGCGGGAAGACCGCAACCCTGACAACAATGGTCTGGACACCTTGAAGACTGTAGGCCAGAGGAGGGATAGGAGAAAGGAGAGGATGGGAGAGCGACACTGGATTGTACTGGGAGAGAGAGGAGAAGAGGGGGAGGGGAACACTGACCCGTACTGAGTGGGGTGGAGGAAGCAAGATATGGATGAGGCTAGGGTGTAGGAGGGAGAAGCAGGAGGTGGATGGGACTGGGGGTAAGGGTAGAGGGGAGGGGAACAGATCAGAAGATGCATGGGGCTAGGAGGTGTGGATGGAAGGGAGAGGAAGAGGAACAGAGCAATTATGGATCAGAGAGATGGAGTGGGAATTTGAGGGGCTAGTGAATACTTGGCAGGCTTAGATATGTGGGAGTATATTGATGGGTTGGGATAATGAGTGAGGATGTGAAATGAGGGATAAGAGAAGAGGGACAAGAGAAGGGGTTGACGTGAGGAAAGGTTGAGACCTAATATCAATGACCTGGAAGACTGGAGAGAGGATGAGAGGCATTGAAAAGGGATGGGGGTACTGGGGAAGGGGAATGGGAGAAGGGGATGAGGTAGATGAGAAGTGAAACAGAGACTAAGGACTAAAGGGTGAAAGAAAAGTGTGAAAAAAAACATTAAATGAAAAAAATGTAGAGAAGGAAAGGAAGAAGACAAGAGGAGAGAGAAGAAATAGAAAAGCCAACCTGGAAAAGAATTTAGGAGTCGACTGACACATGGAAAGTGGAAAAGAGACTGGAACCAGCCTAATTAGAAAAGTAAAATACTCAGACAACAAAGGAAGAAAAGAAAACATTTTTATTTAATGCTTTTTAAAGACTAAGCGTGCTTTGTGAAATGTAGATCTATATATATAATTTGTACCTCCAATGTTCTCTGGCTGGCTGGGTTCGTAACATCCTGACATCAGCAAGCCTCCAGTGTTCTCTTACCTCTCATTATCCTGCTCTCGCATAAAGATGAAATGATGTCAGAGGGCGGAACAGTGAGAGGGAAGGGAACGCTGGAGGCAGTGGTGTGCTGGTAAATTTTTAACAACAGGCTCTCTCCCCATCCACCTCGGCGCCCCCCCCCCCCCCCCGTCCACCTCTGCGCCCCCCCCAAAATTGCAACGCTGGCTATAGCCGAGGGGAGGGGCAATGCATTACTCTCTCCAGGAAAAAAAATTAAATGATCCCAGGTTCCAATCTAATTCATGTTTAATATGGGATAAAATGCCATAAATAAGTAAATAAATATAAACTTTTAACGTTCAGCACCTGATTCTCAAAGTGGACATATTCCAAACACTATAATGAAAATAAAATTATTTTTTTTCTACCTTTGTTGTTTGGTGACTTTGTTTCTCTGATCATGCTGGTCCAGTATCTGATTCTGCTGCTCTCTATCTGTTCCCTTGACTCCGTTTCCAGGGCTTCCTTTCCATTTATTTCTTTTCTTTCCTCCTTTCTTCTTCATTTCTGGTCCTCCGCAGATTTGACTGTACAGTGGATCCAGCTTCTGCCTATTTTCTCTATCCATGTGCAGTTTCTCTCCTCACTTCCTTTCCCCTCATCTAATCTCCTTCCTCTATCTTCCCTCCATGTCCAGAATTTCTCTTGCCCTCCCCTCCATCTATGTCCTGAAACTCTCCTCTCTCCCCTGCCACCCTCTATCCATCCATACCCAGCAATTCTCTTCTCTCCCCTGCCCCCCTACCCATCCATGCCCAGCAATTCTCCTCCCCCCTGCCCTCCCCTCCCGCTCCCATCCATGCCCAACAATTTTGTGGGGGTGAAGGAGAATCGCTGGAAATGGATGGGAGCGGGAGGGGAGAATGGGGCAATGGAAAATTGTTGGGCATGGATGGGAGCGGGAGGGGAGGGCAGGGGGGAGGAGAATTGCTGGGCATGGATGGGTAGAGGGGAGCAGGGGAGAGAAGACAATTGCTGGGCATGGATGGAGGGGGGCAGGGGAGAGATGACAATTGCTGGGCATAGATGGGTAGAGGGGGCAGGGGAGAGAAGACAATTGCTGGGCATGGATGGGTAGAGGGGGCAGGGGAGAGAAGACAATTGCTGGGCATGGATGGGTAGAGGGGGGCAGGGGAGAGAAGACAGTTGCTGGGCATTGATGGGTAGAGGGGGCAGGGGAGAGAAGACAATTGCTGGGCATGGATGGGTAGAGGGGCAGAGACGGGCAGCAGGGCTTTAAATAACGCAGCGCTTCAACGGAGGTAATGAAAAAAGATGGATGGGACCGGGAGGGGAGGGTGGAGATGAAGGACAATCACTGGACATGTTTGGGAGCGGGAGGGGAGGGCAGGGGAGGGAGGAGAATCGCTGGAAATGGATGGGAGCGGGAGGGGAGAATGGGGCAACGGAAAATTGTTGGGCATGGATGGGAGCGGGAGGGGAGGGCAGGGGGGAGGAGAATTGCTGGGCATGGATGGGTAGAGGGGAGCAGGGGAGAGAAGACAATTGCTGGGCATGGATGGAGGGGGGCAGGGGAGAGAAGACAATTGCTGGAAATGTTTAGGAGCGGGAGGGGAGGTAAGCATGGCCTGTGATGGCGCCCTCCTGCCATGCTTACCTCATGTAATGGAGCCGGCTCGCCCCGAAGAACAACCGGCTCGCAAGAGCTGTCAAAATTTAACAAGCGGCTCTTGCGAGCCGGAGTAAGCCAGCTCCAGCACACCACTGGTGTTATCCACAGAAATAGAGAATGAGGGAGGAGGAGAGGTTGGTTTAGGGGGAAAGATGAGAAGCTCAGTCTTGGTCATGTTTAGTTTCAGATGGCACCGAGACATCCAGGAAGCAATGTCAGACAGGCAGGCTGATACTTTGGCCTGGATTTCGGCTGAAATTTCTGGCGTGGAGAGGTAGGTCTGGGAGTCATCAGCATAAAGATGATACTGAAAACCATGGGATGAGATCAGAGTAACAAGGGAAGAAGTATAGATGGAGAAAAGAAGGGGTCCCAGGACAGATCCCTGAGGTACACCAACTGACAGTGGGATAGAAGTAGAGGAGGACCCACTAGAGTATACACTGAAGGTAGGCTGGGAAAGATACAAAGAAAACCAGGAAAGAACAGAGCCCTGAAATCCAAGTAAGTACAGCGTATCAAGGAATAGGCTGTGATCAACAGTGTCAAAGGCAGCAGATAGATCAAGAAGGATGAGAATAGAACAGAGACCTTTGGATCTGGCCAGGAACAGATCATTGGAGACTTTAGCAAGCGCTGTTTCAGCACCCCCAATTGTGCTCTGCATTCATCTTGAGCTAATTTATTGGCTGTGCCTTCTGCCTCCATGATTTGTCTTGATTTCTCTCGTGCTGTGGCCTTTAACTGTCTGTTTCCGCCCTGTGGAAGCAAATGCCTAGCGATCTTTGTTCTGAACGTTCAGTCAAGAGATTCAAGGCCTCTTTTAAACACTTGGCTTTTCTCTTAAACTCTCTCTCTCTTTCAGTATGGTGAGCTCTTTCTCTTTTTAAAGCTCGTTGGGCTTTTCTTCTTCATTTATCACATGTCTTATTCCCTTATGTATCACCATTGATGGCAATTGATTATTTGTCTCTTGGATTTATATTGTGCTCCTTTACCCAGAGGCAGCGGAATGCTCTGTCCCCAATCCTTCCATAGCATCCTAGTCCCCTTCTATGGCATCCAACATATATCCTCAACCCCCCATGGTGTCAAGCATTTCTCTACTTCCCTACTTACTCCCCCCCCCCCTCTTATCCAGCATCTCTCCCTCTCAGCCCCTCATGGTCTACTGCACCTCTCTCCCTCCCCTATAGTCTGTAGCACCTCTCTTTTTCCCTTCTCCCACCCCCTGCCTGTAGTGTCCAGCATTACATCCCCCAGAGTCTCCAGCATCTCTCTCTTTCCCTCCCTCTCAACCTCCCCCCATGTTCTACAGCATCTCACCCCTCCCCCCCACACAGTTTCTAGCATCCCTCCTCTCTTCAGCACCTCCTCTCTTCAGCACCTCTCCTTCTCTCCCCTTTCAGCATCTCTCCCCTTTCTGTGGTTTCCAGCATCCTACCCACTCCATGGTCTCTAGCATCTCTCTCCTTCCCTCCCTCTCAACTCCACCCCCCCCCCCCCCCCATGGTCTACAGCATCTGTCTCCTTCCCTTCCCCCTCTGCCTATAGCATCCATCTGTTATTCAACCTCCCTGTGGTGTTTAACATTCCACCCTCCCCCCCCCCCATGGTCTTCAGCATCTCTTCCCCTCCCCTTCCCTCTTCTCTTCAGCATCTCTCTCCTTCCCTTCCCCTTTTCTTTCTTTCTGTTCTCTCCCCTCTGCCTATGGTGTCCATCATTCAAATCTCCCCCCACCCAATTGTCAGCATTTCTTTTCTTCCCTACTGTGTCCACAAGGTATTTTTTCTCTTACCATGTTCCCCTGGGGTGGCAACTCTATAAGCTACGTTGGAGACATCTCATGGCTGGCCCGATACAGGATCTTTAGATGCTCAAGGCCTGCTGGCTCCTGCCCCCTCTAAACACTTCTTGTTTTGGAGGGGACAGAACCAGCTGGCCAGCTTTGAGTGTGTGCAGGTGCAAGATAAGAGAAAAAAGGCCTCATGGGTAGAGAAGGATAGCAAAATTTTGGGGGTGCTGTGGCACCTGTGGCTGTCCCGGGGCCTGTGCCTTTACCTTCCCTTCCCTTTTCTTCGCTCTGTCATGATCTTGTAAACCACTAAGCAGCCCAGTGAATGGTGATATATCAAATGCTTTGAAACACATAATTAATTAAATATAGAGAGCCAAGACTTTCAGCAGGTGATCTCTTCTGCTCCTGGTTTTCTTATTCTGGGTCCCGTCCTGTTTAGTGTTACATCAACATTACCTTGTTGTTCTGTCCCATGACAGCTTGGCACTAGTTAAAGTGTGACCCTAAAATGTGTTAATGCCTTCACTGCTATTCTTCCCCCTAAAGATCTTGACTGCTGTAGTCTTCACTGCTGAGATATGTGTGTGAGCAATGCATTGTGTGTAATGTAGTTCACAGACAACGCAACCCCACTTGCCTGTCTGTTTAAGATCTGCTACTACTGGTTGTGATGCTGCTTAGATCACTCCTCTGTCTCAGCCAAGCTTGGCTTCTTTGTTTATGTGCCAGCACTTCCTGGCCATTCTTACTATCTCTGTCCCGAGAGGTCAGCCAGGTATGACCTTTTCCTCCAATCAGGGGCTGCCCCCTAGAGCCACCCTTGCCACTCGAGGGCAGGCTTCGTCCCTATTGGCTTTCCTACTCCTTCTTCTCTGAGTCTGTATGAGCTTCTGGCTCCGCCCCCCCCCCCCCCCCCCCCCGTCCATAAGGAGGACAGTATCCATTTTGCTCCAGGACAAAGCAATGATCCTGTTGTAGCTCTGGAGAAGCACTAGTCTTTTCACCCTGAAAATATCCTCCTAAAAGAGGGTACTGCACTCCCAAACACCTAACTCCAAGCTGCCTCTATCTATGGAACTATTTTCTTACCTCTGCAACGAGCTGATCCTGGTTAAACTTCTACCTTCTCTCCACTGATACAGCTCACAAAACCACAGGATTCCTTTGTGTTTATGAACATCTAACTGTGAGTAATCATCTATGTTATTTAATAAAGGAGCTTCAGAAAAGAACAAGAGATTTAGGTGTGGGGAGGAGTCAAGATGGCGGCTCGAGCTTGAGGCTCTGTGGAGGCTAACGCTGAGCTCTGTTCAATTATTACCTTCTTCCAATATGCCGCATACAAAGCGAAAAGGTGCAGTGAAGGGTGTCTTACCATCGGCCCAATCACTCCCTCCGGGCCAGCAAATGCTCCTACAGTTTGCCACGAGCACCCTGTGGATACTGGCATGAGGAAACCTGGGTTTCCCACAGGTCGATTGGGTGGGGATTGTAGCTGATTGCCTGAGGTTCTGGTTGGAATGGATGATACCCAGTGATTGCGGTTTCCCTCATCCCTCAGCTAGGCTGACACCCAGTTATACCGGCTCCCCCCCCTAAATTCCACTCTGGCCCTGTGTGGCATTCTGGGGAGTGTTGTGAAACTTAACTTTGCAGTTCAGCTGGATTCCTGGTGGCACAGCAAGTATATGCCTTGATTTTTCTTTTCCAGGGCTTAGCTAGTTCTTCCTCATGTTGCAATGCTCAGCAACACTATCTCTTGGCTTTGTTCCAGATGGTCTATATCTGGGCTTGGTGACTTTTTTCCTCTCATAGGAAATCTTTTATGTTGTTGCTCGTTTTCCAGTTCTTAGCGGGCCAGGGTTCCTTTAGGCACCTGGTTCCCACTTTCCTTTCTGGGGCATCGCCAATGCTGTGGGCTCTTCTAGTGGTTGGCCATGTTCATTCCCAATGGGGTGTTTCCTCTGTTTGTCAATGGTCTCTCTCTCTGTCGTTCTGTTTGGATGTGTTTTAAAAAAAAAAAAAAAGGAAATCAGGAGGCTGACAGGGTTGGTGTGTGTAGTCCTTAATGCTGCTGGCGTTAGCAATTGGTGCAGTCTCAGATTTTTTTTTCTTTCGGGCAGCTCTTCTCAGCGGGACTGCTTAGCAATTTTTTCCAGCAACATGTTGCTGGCTTCCTGGCTGCTGGTGTCTTCCAGAGTGGTATGGTGTGGTCCACTTTTGGTGATATGTTCTCGCGGGTATCTCTTGGAGGATTCTCACATAGCAGCCTTGTTTCCACCCTTCAACAGGCTTCCTGGTCTCGGGTGATGGCGGCTGCCTTTGACTCAGATTCAGGCCATTCACCTCACGTTTGCAGCTGCCTTGGTGTCGTATCCTTGGCTAGGGCTGTTATCGGGGCTTGGTAGCAGTTCAGGGTTCTAGAAACACCCAGCCAGACTGCTTCGCTGTCTGTTGGTACATCGCAGGGCCTTTCTGAGAAGCTGCTTCCTTCTCGGAGGTTTCTTTAGCCCTTCACATGGTTTGTGCGGTGCCTGTCAGTGCTTCTTGGGTTCCTTTGCCAACTCCTTAATGCAGTTCTCTACAGTCCCTGCGATGGGCTCTGCAGCTTCTCTTTGCATTGTAGGCCAGGGACCCAGAATCACTGGGTGTCATCCATTCCAGCCAGGGCTTCAGGCGGTTAGCTATAACCCTCACTCGACTGGCCTGTGGGAGGCCTAGGGCAGGAGCTTCCGGCCGGGCACCAGACAGGAGCTGCACTATCCGTACACCATCCGCTAGGAGACTGAGAGGATTGCTGAACATTCCAGGCTGTATAATGCCTTTGAGAGCGAAGTGCTTGGAGCTATTTGTTTTCTCTGTCTCCTTTCTCTGGTGGATGGACATAACCCATTGGTCTGGGGTAAGACATAATTTTACCATAGGGGGGCACTCCCAAATACAATGTAAATAGGTATCTCTTCACAAAGAGAAATTCAAAATGAATGGGGACTGGCTATGTACCGTAGATCTCAAGGATGCATACACACCTAAACCAATCCATCATTGTTGCAGAAGGTATCTGAGATTCATCTTTCAAATAGAGAATTTTCAATTAAAGGTCCTTCCGTTCTGCCTGTTGTGTGTTCATGAAATGCTTTGTAGTGGTATCAGCCCACCTCCAAAAGCAAGGTACCTAACCTTCCCACACCTCAAGAAAAATGTCAGGAAGTATTTTTTCACAGAGAGAGTAGTGGATGCTTGGAATGCCCTCCCACGGGAGGTGGTGGAAATGAAAACGGTAACGGAATTCAAACATGCGTGGGATAAACATAAAGGAATCCTGTTCAGAAGGAATGGATCCTAAGGAGCTTAGCCGAGATTGGGTGGCAGAGCCGGTGGCGGGAGGCGGGGATAGTGCTGGGCAGACTTATACGGTCTGTGCCAGAACCGGTGGTGGGAGGCGGGGCTGGTGGTTGGGAGGCGGGGATAGTGCTGGGCAGACTTATACAGTCTGTGACAGAGCTGGTGGTGGGAGGTGGGGCGGGGATAGTGCTGGGCAGACTTATAAGGTCTGTGCCAGAACCGGTGGTGGGAGGCGGGGCTGGTGGTTGGGGGGCGAGGATAGTGCTGGGCAGACTTATACGGTCTGTGCCAGAGCCGGTGGTTGGGAGGCGGGGCTGGTGGTTGGGGGTGCGGGATAGTGGCTGGGCAGACTTATACGGTCTGTGCCAGAGCGGTGGTGGGAGGCGGGGGCGGGTGGTTGGGGGGCGGGGATAGTGCTGGGCAGACTTATACGGTCTGTGCCCTGAAAAGGACAGGTACAAATCAAGGTAAGATATACACAAAAAGTAGCACATATGAGTTTATCTTGTTGGGCCGGACTGGATGGACCGCGCAAGGTCTTTTTTCGGCCGTCATTTACTATGTTACTATGTAACTTTGAATCTGTTAAAGGCATCTTTTAGAAGCACTGAATCTGGAAAGAAAGCATAAGATAATAAAGGTTTAAAACCAGTGACTGTCTGCCTTCCCTGCACAACCACATTTGCAAGGGGCAATTAAGTGAGAAGTACCCTCCTATTGTTCTTCAAGTACCTTTCCCCATCTCCAGAGCAAGCTCCCCACCTGCTTTCAGCAACTCTGCTCATTAACTTGTAATTGAAATTGGATACAGTCCTGGTGTGAACAGCTCGAGAAAAGGATCTCCCTCCTTTAAGTCAGTGAACAGAGGGAGGCAAGTTTAAAGGAGCAAGCAGGCACAGCTTCACTCAGAGTGAGCCCCCACACATCTAGCCCCCCCCCCTCCCTACACAAAGATGATAATGGCAGACCTTAATGCTTCACAGACTACACCAGAGGCGGCAGCCCTTGACCCAAACACACAAGGGCGGCCAGAGAGACAGGCAGATACAGCAGACATCCTTCCTCCTCAGGCCCAACAGCAAGCAAAGAGCAAAAGAATCCGTAAGCTGACCCATAAATCTCTGGAAATTTACCAAGCGAAGCAGGAAAAGTACAGTATGAAGCTAAACCAGCTGTGGGAAGAGGTGAAGGAAGGCATGCTAGGAGCCTCGAAGACAGCAGGAGGCGATGGCACCCGTCTGTCATTGATGGAGATTAGTTATGCGCTCTACCAGAAAAAGACAGAAAAGTACTACCAGTTCTTAGTCGAAGCAAATATGGAGCAGAGCCTGAAGGAAAAGGAGCTCCAAGAATCCATAGATCAGAAGCGTAGAGCGGAAGTAACAAGAGCCATAGAGGAAACAGTGAACGCAAGCGTAGATATACGAGACAACGCCTCCCTGTGCTCCCACTCTTCAAAGCACACATCCAAGAGCTCAAGATCCTCCAGGTCATGTGCATCAACCCGCTCCAACCTGTCAGCAGCTAGCTCAGTGGCTCATCAGGCACGGATTGCAGCGGCGATGGCCAAGTCTCGCCGTCACCACCTTGAACAAGAGGTCGCCCTGAAGCTAGAACTGGCTGACCTAGAGGCGGAAGATGCCCGCAGGAGGGCCGACATAGAGGCGGAAGATGCCCGCAGGAGGGCCGAGACGAATGCGAGAGGGCCAAGGAGGCACGCGAGAGGGCTGCAATGGCGGCTGAGGTCGCAAGAAGAAGGGCCAAGCTGAACATGTGATAGCACACACCACGGCACCTAGCAGAGCAGCGATACATTTAGAGCCAGAGGAGCCCTCCAATCCTGAAGAACCAAACTTACCCTCAGCACTGGGAGTGCAAACCCAAGAAAGAAAGCCCAAGGTGCGACACATCACGGAAGCTGACTCTCAATGCACCGACGCGCCTGTATGTATACGCTCTGATGCACCACTACTGCCTCCGGGAGCATCATTTCAATACTCTGTAGGCAATCAAGAAACAACAAAGCGGTCGCACCCCACGTATATCCCTACAGAGGGCCAGACCAATCCACCAGCAGCGGTTCCCACTGCTCAACCCGAAGCCTCAACAGGAGACGAGCTAGTAAGATATCTGGCGCGCAAGGATCTGGGAGGCTCAGGACTTACCCAGTTCGACGGCCGCCCTGAGCGTTACCGGGCATGGAAGTCAGACTTCAAGGACGCCATCGCGAACATGAGGCTCACTCCCAAGCAAGAGATGAACATGATGCTACACTGGCTGGGGAAGGAAACAGCCGTACGCGTAGAAGAACTGAAGCACTCCTATCTGAGCGACCTGTCTAGAGGGTTAGAAGAGATGTGGGAAAGGCTTGAGGAGTACTACGGGAGCCCGGAAGCCATAGAGAATTAATTGTTCAACAAGTTGGATAGATTCCCAACGATATGCGTTAGAGACCACCACAAGTTGCAAGAACTGGTAAACCTCCTTCACGAGCTGGAAGCGGTCAAGGCCGAGAACGGATTTCCAAACCTCAGCCAGCTAGACACGCCTCGGGGCACCAAGAGCATCTTAGGGAAGTTACCATACAACATAAGGGAGATGTGGTCAGTAGCTGGCACATGATACAAGGCAGAGAACCAAGGGAAGTATCCTCCCTTCAGTATCTTCACAAGTTTCATAAGGGACATAGCCAAAAGGAGAAACGACCCCTGGTTCATAGTAGAACCATCTGAATCGGGCCCGTCCTGGGAAGGGAAACCAGCCAGAACATACAGGAAACCCATTTCTGTGTATAAGACGGAAGTATCATCCTCAACGCCTGACCCTCCTCCCAGCACGGAGAATGAAGAGGTCCCCAACGAGCAGTGCCCGATACACAAGGCACCCCATCCATTCAGAGAGTGTCGGTGGTTCCTGAGGTTGCCTTTGAAGGAGCGTATGGAGCTGCTTACGAAGTACAAATTCTGCTACAGGTGCTGTTCTTCTTCAGACCATCTCGCCCGAGGCTGCAGAGCCCCTGTCCGGTGCGCAGAGTGCGGTAGTAACCGACATATCTATGCTCTACACCCCAGCGGAGCAAAGCCGTGTATCAACTCCGAAACAGATCACGGTGGGGAGACAGAAGAAGGGGAGGCAACGATGCTCCAAGTCACGCCGAAATGTACGAGGGTGTGTGGGAAGATCCGCGAAGGGAGGTCTTGCACCAAGATATGCCTAGCCAAGGTGTATCCCGAAGGGCGACCCGAGGAAGCAGTTAAAATGGACGCCATCACAGACAAGCAGAGCAACCGGTCCCTTGCAAGATCAGAGTTTTTCGACCTGTTCAAGCTCTATCAAGCCTGTTCCTCTTATAGCATTAGGACATGTACAGGAATCGTGCAAATGTCGGGAAGAGTGGCGAGCGGTTACGTGATATAGGCAATAGATGGAAGCGCCAAGTTACGGCTGCCCATGCTGATCGAATGTGACCAGATACCAGATGACAAGGATGAAATTCCAACACCAGAGGCGGCATTGGACCACCCCCATTTAAGACCTATAGCCAACCAACTCAGGCCTGTGGATCCGGAAGCTGAAATCTTACTTTTGCTGGGCCGAGACGCGCCAGAACTCTTGTACATCCATGAATCACGCAGGGGCCCGCGTGATGCTCCCTATGCGCACCATCTCGACCTGGGTTGGACAATAGTGGGCAACGTCTGCCTCGATCGAACAAGGCCAAACATCAAGGAGCTCGCCACCAACGGCCTAGAAGTTGGGCGCGCTTCCTTATTCGAACCATGCACCAGACACCTGACCACCAAAGAGGCCCCTGCTTACAAGGAACGGAACAGTGATTCAACACTCTACAGAACCATCCCCATAGCAGATTTGAGTGAATACTTGGGAAGCTCGGTGTTCCACACCACCAAAGATGTTGACAAACCGGCCTTCTCTATAGAAGATAAGAGTTCCTGAACATCATGAAAAAAGAATTTAGGAAAGATGAGGCGAACAGCTGGGTGGCACCCCTTCCATTTCGTAAGCCCAGGTCTCGGCTCCCAAACAACAGAAGTCGTGTTCGACTCCAGCGCCCAGTTTAGAGGGACCTCACTGAACAATGTGCTGCTCACCAGGCCTGACCTTACCAGCAGTTTACTGGGCATCCTGATCCACTTCAGAAAAGAGCGCATTGCCGTAACAGCCGACATCCAGCAAATGTTCTACTGCTTCACCGTCCATGAAGATTACAGAAATTACTTAAGATTCTTGTGGTTCCGCAACAATGATGTCAACGGAGAGATTGTCGAATACAGGATGCGAGTACATGTCTTTGGGAACGGCCCATCACCCGCTGTGGCCACCTACGGGCTCAGACGAACTGCACAGGAAGGAGAGAAAGAACACGGCGCTGATGCCAGGCAGTTCGTAGAGAGAGACTTCTACGTAGATGACGGGTTGAAGTCCCTGCCCACTGAAACAGAGGCCATCGATCTGTTGAAAAGGACGCAGATGATGGTAGCGAAAGCTAATCTGAGGCTCCACAAAATTGCATCCAACAGCGCCGAGGTGATGAAAACGTTCCCTTCAGCGGATCACGGCCATGAACTTGAAGGACCTAGACTTAGGAGTGGATACACCCCCCACTACAGACGCAGCCTTGGCTTGAGCTGGACCTAAAGGGGGACACCTTCACTTTCCGGGTTTGCGCACAAGAGAAACCGTACATCTGACGAGGCGTTTTGTCCACAGTGAACAGCTGTATGATCCTCTGGGATTTGTGGCGCCAGTCACCATCCAGGGAAGATTGCTGCTTCGTGAACTGTCTTCGACCCCGAGTGAATGGGACACTCCACTGCCACAGGAAAAGAAGCAAGAGTGGGACACATGGAGGAACTCCCTAAAATCACTCGAAGAACTCCGCATCCCACGAACATATGTCCCCGTGTCTCTCACGAACGCCTGCCACAAAGAGGTTTGCGTCTTCTCTGATGCCTCAGAAAAGGCCATAGCTACGGTGGCGTACCTGAAGGCCGTAGGTGCCTGTGGCGGTGTCCACGTGGAATTCATCTTTGGCAAAGCCAAGCTCGCCCCGCAGCCCAGTCAGACTGTGCCACGCCTGGAGCTGTACGGAGCAGTTCTGGCAGTAGAAATAGCCGAACTGGTTGTGAGCGAGATGGACACTCAACTGGACTCAGTTAAGTTCTACACAGATAGTAAGGTTGTACTCGGCTATATACACAATCAGAGTAGGAGATTCTACGTGTACGTGAGTAACCGAGTGGAACGCATTCGGAAGTCCACAAGACACGTGTCAACCGATCAGAACCCAGCAGACCACGCCACGAGAGCTGTCTCAGCAGCGCACCTAACGCGAATGACTTGGCAAACAGGGCCGAAGTTTCTCGCACAACCAATAAGCACCCCTCCAGCTACTGTAAACTCCCTTTGAACTGATGAACCCGGAAGACGATGTCGAAGTCCGGTCCGCCAGTGACGGCCCTCGTCACAAGTGTTTCAGCTACTTTGGCCTGGGCACGCACCACTTCAACCGATTTTCACGGTGGGCGACACTGAAGAGAGCCATAGCCCACCTTATCCACATCGCCCATTCCTTCCAACCAAGGGCTTATAGAGGAGCAAGCACGTGTCACCATTGGCACCTCTGCACCAAGCCCCTGCCAGCAGAAGAGCTCCTCCAGGCCGAGAAGACAATCTTGCGTTGTGTGCAACGAGAAAGATACGTCACAGAACTCCAGTGCCTCAACAAAGGGAAGGACGTGACAAAAGACAGTCCCTTGTGGAAGCTAGACCCTTTCCAAGACGAGGATGGTTTGTTGAGAATAGGCGGCCGTCTCGCCCGTGCCAAGCTGGACAAGAGCGAAAGGAATCCCCTGATCATACCAGGACGACACCCTGTATCCACTGTCCTCGTTCGGCACTACCATGAGCAAGTCAAACACCAAAGCCGACACTTTACCAAAGGGTCAATCCGGACCGCAGGATTGTGGATCGTTGGAGCAAAGCGTTGCATCACCTCAGTTATCCACAGATGCGTCAAGTGCCGTAAGACACGGGGCAAGCATAAAGACCAAAGAATGGCAGACTTGCCACCTGAAAGGTTAAGCATTGACCCACCATTCACTTATGTGGGGCTGGACATCTTTGGACCATGGGCAATCGTCTCGAGACGGACCAGAGGAGGGAACGCGAACAGCAAGCAATGGGTCGTTATGTTCACGTGCATGAGCATACGCGCTGTCCACATCGAAGTTATAGAGTCTATGGATGCTTCAAGCTTCATAAATGCTCTCAGAAGGTTCTTCTCAATCCGTGGTCCAGCCAAGCAGATCCGCTCTGACTGTGGATCCAACTTCGTGAGCGCTTGCAAAGAGTTGAAGATAAACTCAGAGAAGATCAACACCTCTACTGTCGAGAAATACTTGAATGACCAACAGTGCATGTGGATATTCACCCCCCCCCCATGCCTCACATATGGGGGGAGTTTGGGAGCATATGATTGGGGTATCTCGCCGAATCCTTGACTCTATGCTATCCGAGACCAAGACTAACCGCCTCACCCATGAGATTCTGACCACACTCCTGGCAGAAGTGTCTGCCATCATCAACGCAAGACCTCTGATTCCATTGTCCTCCGACCCAGAATCACCTTTGATCCTGACTCCAGCCACGCTCCTAACTCAAAAGACGGGTGTGCCTCCAAACCCACCTGGAGATTTTGATGAGAAGGATCTATGCAGATGGCAGTGGAGACAAGTACAGAGCTTGGTGAATACCTTCTGGAAACGCTGGAGACGAGAGTACCTCCCGACTCTACAGAACCGCAACAAGTGGCAAACCAGTAAGGCCAGCATCCAGGAAGGCGACATTGTCTTTCTCAAGGACAACCAAGCTCAACTAGTGACCAAAGCCATCCCCAGTGAAGATGGGAACGTCAGAAAGGTCGAAGTCAGAACAGTGAAACAAGGATCAGCAAATAAGTTCTGTAGACCCATCACGGAAATGGTGCTCCTCGTGCCGCATGAAGAAGCACAAGCACAGTGAACCATCTTCTACCGGTGAAGACCAAAGACTCAAGAACTCTCTCTCTCCTTTGTGTTCTCCAGTGTGTGTTGTTGTCTGTCTCTCGTTTCAGCTCCTGTGTGACGAAGCGAATGATCCTACAGATCTGCTGCAAGCGACAGAGCAGTGAGGTCGACGTCCATGAAGGCGACATTGTCTTATTCAAGGACAGCCAGACTCCACGCGATGATTGGTCCCTGGCATCAGTCGTCAAAGCTATCCCCAGCGAGAACAGGAATATCAGAGCGGTCGAAAGCAGAACCGTGAAGCAAGGAACAGCGAAGGATTCTCCAGAGTCATCACTGAAATTGTACGCCTCATGCCGCACGAAGAGGCACAAGCTCCGAGAGGCATCATCTACTCAGGAAAACCAGAGACTCAAAGACTCTTTCTCTCCCTTATGTTTAGTGTGTTGTTGCCTGTCTCTCGTTTCAGCTCCCAAGTGATGGAAGAAGACAACCCCACAGCTGACAGACAACCTGAATACAGACAATGGACTTTGCATGCCATTAGTTTGGTAACGTGAGATGATAATAATAGTGGTATCTCCGATACCAGACGGGGAGTGTTCTGTCCCATGATAGCTTGGCACTAGTTATAGTGTGACCCTAAAATGTGTTAATGCCTTCACTGCTTCTTACCCCTAAAGATCTTGACTGCTGTAGTCTTCACTGCTGAGATATGTGTGTGAGCAATGCATTGTGTGTAATGTAGTTCACAGACAACGCAACCCCACTTGCCTGTCTGTATCAGATCTGCTACTACTGGTTGTGATGCTGCTTAGATCACTCCTCTGTTTCTGTCAAGTGTAGTGGGCGAAAACCAGATTGAAGCGGATCGAGGCTGGCATGAGAGGAGAGAAAATCAAGGCAACGGCTGTGAACAGCGCGTTCAAGTATCTTGGAGAGGAAGGGTAGGAGGGAGATGGGGCGGTAGTTGGAAGGACAGGTAGGGTCTAGTGATGGTTTTTTGAGGAGTGGTGTGACTACAGCATGCTTGAAGGTGTCAGGGACAGTTGCAGTGGAGAGAGAGGTTGAGGAGGTGACAGATGGGGGGGGGTGACAGTAGTAGAGATGGTGTTTAGTAAGTAGGTGGGGATGGGCACTACACCTCGCTTTAATGTGTTTTCTATTCTTCTTTGTTGGCTTTAGCTGCTGCTGGTCTCCTCTCCTTCCACCCACCCTATACTGTCCTGATTTCCTTTTTGCCTCTCTAATGAGTGCAGATAATTGGTTCTTTCATTTTAAAGAAATCTCTCACCAGCTTGGTTGGAGGACTTCTGTGGATTGGAGATTGTTAGTGCTGTTGCAGACCCAAGATCTCCTGGAAGCATCAACTGACTTCAATTGTTTGCTTCTACCTCCAATTCAGGGGCATAGCTACCACTGAGCGAGCCCAACAAAATGCCCAGGGCCGCCTGAAACTAGAGCTCCCTTCCCCTTCTCACCCTCCCCCTAAGCCCGGGTCCAACGTCTCCCCAATACATCTGCCTGCCTCTATCTCCCACTTCAAGCCCAGGTCCAGTATCTTTTCGGTGCACCTGCCAACCTCCATTCCTCCCTTCCCAGTCCTCCAAACGCTGGTGGGTCACAGCAGAGGCAAAGCTGAAGGCTGAAAAAGGACCTACGGAAGCTAGAAGAATGGTCTAAGGTTTGGCAATTAAAATTCAATGCGAAGAAATGCAAAGTCATGCACTTAGGGAGTAGAAATCCACGGGAGACGTATGTGTTAGGCGGGGAGAGTCTGATAGGTACGGATGAGGAGAGGGATCTTGGGGTGATAGTATCTGAGGATTTGAAGGCGACGAAACACTATGACAAGGCGGTGGCCCTAGCTAGAAGGTTGTTAGGCTGTATAGAAAGAGGTGTGACCAGCAGAAGAAAGGGGGTGTTGATGCCCCTGTATAAGTCGTTGGTGAGGCCCTACCTGGAGTATTGTGTTCAGTTCTGGAGGCCGTATCTTGTTAAGGATGAAAAAAGAATTGAAGCAGTAAAAAGAAAAGCTGCAAGAATGGTATGGGATTTGCGTTACAAGACGTATGAGGAGAGACTTGCAGACCTGAACATGTATACTCTGGAGGAAAGGAGAAACAGGGGTGATATGATACAGACGTTCAAATATTTGAAAGGTATTAATCTGCAAGCTAACCTTTTCAGGAGATGCGAAGGCAGTAGAACGAGAGGACATGAAATGAGATTGAAGGGGGGCAGACTCAAGAAAAATGTCAGGAAGTATTTTTTCACGGAGAGAGTAGTGGAAACGAAAACGGTAACGGAATTCAAACATGCGTGGGATAAACATAAAGGAATCCTGCTCAGAAGGAATGGATCCTAAGGAGCTTAGACGAGATTGGGTGGCAAAGCCGGTGGCAGGAGACGGAGACTTATACGGTCTGTGCCCGGAAAAGGACAGGTACAAATCAAGGTAAGGTGTACACAAAAAGTAGCACATGTGAGTTTATCTTGTTGGGCAGACTGGATGGACCATGCAGGTCTTTTTCTGCCATCATCTACTATGTTACTATCCAGCTTATAATCGAACGAGAAAAACGCCCAAGTTCCGACCTAAATCGGGAGATGGGCGTTTTTCTCACAAAAACAAATAAAGCGGTATAATCGAAAGCCGAACTTTGGACGCTTTCAACTGCACTCCGTCGCGGATGCGGACAAAGTTGACGGGGGCGTGTCGGAGGCGTGGTGAAGGCGGAACTGGGGCGTGGTTATCACCCGAACAGAGATGGGCGCCTTTCGCCGATAATGGATGCGTTTGTAGTTAGAATTTAGGGCACTTTTCCTGGACCCTGTTTTTTCACGAATAAGGCCCCAAAAAGTGCCCTAAATGACCAGATGACCCCCAGAGGGAGTCGGGGATGACCTCCCCTGACTCCCCCAGTGGTCACTAACCCCCCCCACCACAAAAAAATGATGTTTCACAACTTTTTACTTTCACCCTCAAATGTCATACCCTCCTCCCAAGCAGCAGTATGCAGGTCCCTGGAGCAGTTGTTAGGGGGTGCAGTGGACGTCAGGCAGGTGGACCCAGGCCCATCCCCCCCCTACCTGTTACAATTGTGCTGCTTAATGCTTAGTCGTCCAACCCCCCCAAACCCACTGTACCCACATGTAGGTGCCCCCCTTCACCTCTTAGGGCTATAGTAATGTGTAGACTTGTGGGCAGTGGGTTTTGAGGGGGATTTGGGGGGCTCAACACCAAGGGAAGGGTGCTATGCACCTGGGAGCTCTTTTACCTTTTTTTTGTTTTTGTAAAAGTGCCCCCTAGGGTGCCCGGTTGGTGTCCTGGCATGTGAGGGGGACCAGTGCACTATGAATCCTGGCCCCTCCCACGAACAAATGCCTTGGATTTATTCGTTTTTGAGCTGGCCGATTTCATTTTCCATTATCGCTGAAAAGCAAAAACGCCCAGCTCACACCTTGGCGAATAAAACATGGGCGTCTATTTTTTTTTGAAAATACGGTTCACTCCGCCCCTTCACGGACCCGTTCTCGGAGATAAACGCCCATGGAGATAGGCGTTTCTGTTCGATTATGCCCCTCAATGTCTGGCAGGACCTTTCCTCTGACACACAGCTCTCCCCCTTTAACGTCCAATGCTTAAGCTAATAGTGTGCATATAATTTGTATTTCGTTTTTGTTGCAACCAGTATTTTCTTGCGCAGGTCTCTACAGAGCTGGAGTTCTGTGCATCTACCCCTTAATCCTTCCCCTGATGGCTCTGGATGGAAAATGGCAGCTGTGATCTCTGTCAGTAGTCGTAAGAACATAAGCGTTGCCATACTGGGTCTTACTGAAAGTCCATGAAGCCCGGTATCCTGTTTCCAACAGTGGCCAATCCAGGTCGCAAGTACTTGATCCCAAAAGAGTAGAACAGATTTATGCTGCTTATCCCAGGTATAAGCAGTGGTTTTTCCTCTCTTGTTGGGGAGGGGGGATGATCAGACGGATGTTCTAATGTGCGTCCCGGCCAATATTCAGCTGGGATCCACATAAGTGTCTTACATGGGTTCTGCCTAAATATCAACTAGGACCCACATACACCCTCCCAGATATCCCCAGATTTTCGGTGACTGGACATGGCCTGCCATTGGATATCTGGGTCTAATTTAGCTGCTGAATATCAGGAGGAACAAAACTATTTTTACAGCTTCTGCACTTCAACAAAGCCAATTTCTGAAGCAGTGATTTAGAATCACCTTCTCTGTCTTTAGGGTAGGTATTCCCTGAGCAGCCCTGACTTCCTCCCTCCCTCCCAGGTTAGGAACAGCTTGGATATATCCCAGGTCTCTGGAATAGGAGCTGCCATGGGATTTGAACCTGGGCTTTCTGGTTCCCAGCCTACTGCTCCGACCATTAGGTTCCTCCTCAGGTCCCCTATTCACTTACAACATTTTTATCCTGAAAGACTGCAGCGACTGGAGCAACCCGAGTAGCCTTAACTGTATCCCCTCCATGGACAGGATCTGCATTGGTAGCTAGATGAGAAAGAGGTAAGATAAACTGTCAATTAATGGATCAATATTTAAATACTTTAAAAACATTTATATGCCGCCTGCCTACTTTCTAGATGGCTTACAGAAAATAAATAAATGATATGGACACAAATATATGCACACAGTTATGTGCTTCGGAGCAGGTAAAAATATGTGTCCCTTTGGGAAAGGGAAATAGGACTTGATATACTGCCTTTCTGTGGTTTTTGCAACTACATTCAAAGCGGTTTACATAGTATATTCAGGTACTTATGGAGGGCAATGGAGGGTTAAGTGACTTGCCCAGAGTCACAAGGAGCTGCAGTGGGAATCGAACTCAGTTCCCCAGGATCAAATCCACTGCACTAACCACTAGGCTACTCCTCCACTGGAGCTGATACTGTGATGTCATAATGCCTCATTCCACCAATAAGAGCCAACCTCATCAGTGATGTCACAATGGCTTGATTGCCAGATACAGTAGGATCAAAGTCCACTGCACTAACCACTAGGCTACTCCTCCACTAATTCCACCAATAAGAGCCAACCTCATCAGTGATGTCACAATGGCTGCCCGATACTTGGTTCACTTCTGATATTGTGATGTCATAAGGGAAAAGGAAATGGGACTTGATAAACTGCCTTTCTGAGGTTTTTGCAACTACATTCGAAGTGGTTTACATATATTCAGGTACTTATTTTGTACCAGGGGCAATGGAGGGTTAAGTGACTTGCCCAGAGTCACAAGGAGCTGCAGTGGGAATCGAACTCAGTTCCCCAGGATCAAAGTCCACTGCACTAACCACTAGGCTACTCCTCCACTGGAGCTGATACTGTGATGTCTAATGCCTCATTCCACCAATAAAGCCAACCTCATCAGTGATGTCACAATGGCTTGATTGCCAGATACAGTAGAATCAAAGTCCACTGCACTAACCACTAGGCTACTCCTCCACTCATTCCACCAATAAGAGCCAACCTCATCAGTGATGTCACAATGGCTTGATTGCACAATACTTGGCTCACTTCTGATATTGTGATGTCATAAGGGAAAGGGGGGAAGGGAACTGGGACTTGATATACCGCCTTTCTGAGGTTTTTGCAACTACATTCAAAGCGGTTTACATATATTCAGGTACTTATTTTGTACCAGGGGCAATGGAGGGTTAAGTGACTTGCCCAGAGTCACAAGGAGCTGCAGTGGGAATCGAACTCAGTTCCCCAGGATCAAATCCACTGCACTAACCACTAGGCTACTCCTCCACTAATTCCACCAATAAGAGCCAACCTCATCAGTGATGTCACAATGGCTGCCCGATACTTGGTTCACTTCTGATATTGTGATGTCATAAGGGAAAAGGAAATGGGACTTGATATACTGCCTTTCTTGGGTTTTTGCAACTACATTCAAAGCAGTTTTACATATATTCAGGTACTTATTTTGAACCAGGGGCAATGGAGGGTTAAGTGACTTGCCCAGAGTCACAAGGAGCTGCAGTGGGAATCGAACTCAGTTCCCCAGGATCAAAGTCCACTGCACTAACCACTAGGCTACTCCTCCACTCCTTCCACCAATAAGAGCCAACCTCATCGGTGATGTCACAATGGCTTGATTGCCTGATACTTGGCTCACTTCTGATATTGTGATGTCATAAGGGAAAGGGGGAATAGGGAAAAGGAACTGGGACTTGATATACCGCCTTTCTGCGGTTTTTGCAACTACATTCAAAGCGGTTTACATATATTCAGGTACTTATTTTGGACCAGGGGCAATGGAGGGTTAAGTGACTTGCCCAGAGTCACAAGGAGCTGCAGTGGGAATCGAACTCAGTTCCCCAGGATGAAAGTCCACTGCACTAACCACTAGGCTACTCCTCCTTTTTACATGTACCTCTGTTGTCTTTATATGGATCTATACGGATTTGTGCACTGGTTAATTGTAAAAATTATTGGAACATCATTACAAAATATAGTGAAACATGAGCAAAAGATGAGAAATATCAGTATATCAAAGAGTGGAAACAGCTACAAAGAAAATACAAATACAACGTCAGACACACCAAAGAACATACTACAAAACTATAATAGAACCAAACTACAAGGACACGCACAAACTCTTTTCACTTGTAAACAAACTCTTCCATATCATCAAGCTGATCAATCCATAGACTGGTGGGTTGTGTCCATCTACCAGCAGGTGGAGATAGAGAGCAATCCTTTTGCCTCCCTATATGTGGTCATGTGCTGCCGGAAACTCCTCAGTATGTTCTCTATCTCAGCAGGTGGTGGTCACACACAGCAGCAGCTCTGGCTAGGCCTCCAAGCCTAATTTTTAGGTTTTGTTGAGCACCTGGGGTTGAGGGCTCTTTTGAGCAAGTGCAAACCTGGTGGTGCCAGGTCCCTCCTTTTCTCCCCCCTCCCGCTGGCTCCGTTAAAAAAAAAAAAAAAATTTTGAACGTCCTTAAAGGCGTTTATTTCGACGTTTATTTAAGCGTCTATTGCAGCTACTCACTGGGACACCAGGTCGTTACAACTCGGAGCGGACAGCAGGTAATTTTTACCTTTTTATAGCGGGCAGGGGTTCCCCGATTCTTCCTCGTGGCATATGGCGTTGGAGGCGAGGGCGCAAAGGGTCGCTCCCCGGATCGCTGGAGCGCTTCTAGAGGGGATGCGGGGGTTTTACAGCCTGATTCGCCCTTGATGGGTGACAGTTTAGTGACCGATGAATGTCCCGGTCCTTCCTCCGGCGTGGCGGTTTTTCCCGCCATAAACGCCCATCCCCCGCTCCTCGCCTCCGCCATCTTGGCCGGCCACGCGGCTCGGACGGCTTCTTCGTGGGCCGCCCTTGAGGTTGGAGACATTAATGCCATGAACGCCCTTAATTTGGGCGACGGCACAAAAGCGGCTAAAGTTAAGCGCCGTTCTTCCCGCGCGGCTCCTTCACAGAGTGTCGCGCCGGACGCCATTTTGGATGCACAGCATGTCTCTCCCCGCTCTTGCGAGCGCCGGTTGAGGGTGCGTCTAGGGCTGTTGCCCAGGCTGCGGAAGTGCACAGTCTGGGGGGTTTCTCCCCCGAGTTGGTTTTGCTGCTGCATCAGGCTTTCCTCATGCAAAACGCTGCCCCTGCTCCCTCGTCTGGTAAAGAGGTTGAGGTTCCCGGAGGTAACGCCCTCGGGTTGATTCCCAGGCCTTGGAGGACTTTGTCCTCCGATGTAGATGAGGGCAGCGTGTCTGAGGTCTCCCAACGGTCCTTTGCGGATTCCTTGGAGGAGATACAGTGGGGGAAATAAGTATTTGATCCCTTGCTGATTTTGTAAGTTTGCCCACTGACAAAGACATGAGCAGCCCATAATTGAAGGGTAGGTTATTGGTAACAGTGAGAGATAGCACATCACAAATTAAATCCGGAAAATCACATTGTGGAAAGTATATGAATTTATTTGCATTCTGCAGAGGGAAATAAGTATTTGATCCCCCACCAACCAGTAAGAGATCTGGCCCCTACAGACCAGGTAGATGCTCCAAATCAACTCGTTACCTGCATGACAGACAGCTGTCGGCAATGGTCACCTGTATGAAAGACACCTGTCCACAGACTCAGTGAATCAGTCAGACTCTAACCTCTACAAAATGGCCAAGAGCAAGGAGCTGTCTAAGGATGTCAGGGACAAGATCATACACCTGCACAAGGCTGGAATGGGCTACAAACCATCAGTAAGACGCTGGGCGAGAAGGAGACAACTGTTGGTGCCATAGTAAGAAAATGGAAGAAGTACAAAATGACTGTCAATCGACAAAGATCTGGGGCTCCACACAAAATCTCACCTCGTGGGGTATCCTTGATCATGAGGAAGGTTAGAAATCAGCCTACAACTACAAGGGGGGAACTTGTCAATGATCTCAAGGCAGCTGGGACCACTGTCACCACGAAAACCATGGTAAACATTACGACAAACGGATTGCAATCCTGCAGTGCCCGCAAGGTCCCCCTGCTCCGGAAGGCACATGTGACGGCCCGTCTGAAGTTTGCCAGTGAACACCTGGATGATGCCGAGAGTGATTGGGAGAAGGTGCTGTGGTCAGATGAGACAAAAATTGAGCTCTTTGGCATGAACTCAACTCGTCGTGTTTGGAGGAAGAGAAATGCTGCCTATGACCCAAAGAACACCGTCCCCACTGTCAAGCATGGAGGTGGAAATGTTATGTTTTGGGGGTGTTTCTCTGCTAAGGGCACAGGACTACTTCACCGCATCAATGGGAGAATGGATGGGGCCATGTACCGTACAATTCTGAGTGACAACCTCCTTCCCTCCGCCAGGGCCTTAAAAATGGGTCGTGGCTGGGTCTTCCAGCACACAATGACCCAAAACATACAGCCAAGGCAACAAAGGAGTGGCTCAGGAAGAAGCACATTAGGGTCATGGAGTGGCCTAGCCAGTCACCAGACCTTAATCCCATTGAAAACTTATGGAGGGAGCTGAAGCTGCGAGTTGCCAAGCGACAGCCCAGAACTCTTAATGATTTAGAGATGATCTGCAAAGAGGAGTGGACCAAAATTCCTCCTGACATGTGTGCAAACCTCATCATCAACTACAGAAGACGTCTGACCGCTGTGCTTGCCAACAAGGGTTTTGCCACCAAGTATTAGGTCTTGTTTGCCAGAGGGATTAAATACTTATTCCCTCTGCAGAATGCAAATAAATTCATATACTTTCCACAATGTGATTTTCCGGATTTAATTTGTGATGTGCTATCTCTCATTGTTACCAATAACCTACCCTTCAATTATGGGCTGCTCATGTCTTTGTCAGTGGGCAAACTTACAAAATCAGCAAGGGATCAAATACTTTTCCCCACTGTAGATCCCCGCTCGGATGGAGCGGATGACCCCTCTGCAGCGCGGCTTTTTAGCCCAGAGGATTTGCCCAACCTGTTGTTACAGGCCATGGACACTTTGAAGATTTCCTCTCCGGAGGACGTCTCCCCCTCAGCTCCTGTTGGCTCTGCCATTATGCTGGGGACGAAGCGCCCGCCTAGAACCTTCCACGTGCATGATGCCATGCACACCTTAATTTCGGCTCAATGGGATGTCCCGGAAGCGAGCCTCAAAGTGGCTAGGGCTATGTCCCGCCTCTATCCTTTGCCTGAAAGTGAACGTGAGGCCTATTTGTGCCTACCGTGGATTCTTTAATCACTGCGGTGACTAAGAAAACGGCTTTGCCGGTGGAAGGTGGCACGGCCCTAAAGGATGCCCAAGACAGAAGATTGGAGCGGCCTTAAGGTCGTCCTTTTAGGCGACTGCTTTAAGTTTGCAGGCCTCGGTTTGCGGTTCCTATGTGGCCAGGGCGTGCCTGACTATGGTGCAGCGGGCTTCCCCTCGGATCATTCCTTGAGGGCTGATTGGCCGGCCCTGGAATCGGGCCTAGCCTATTTGGCAGACTTGCTGTATGATGTCTTGAGAGCCTCAGCTAAAGGCATGGCTCAGACAGTCTCTGCATGGCGGTGGCTTTGGCTGAAACATTGGTCTGCTGACCACGCCTCTAAATCCCGCCTGGCTAGATTGCCTTTTAAAGGCAAGCTGCTCTTTGGGGTCGAGCTGGACAAAATCGTGACCGATCTCGGCACGTCTAAGGGCAAGAAATTACCAGAGGTCAGGGCTCGGGCTAGTACTCGTCCCGGTACCTCCAGAGGACGGTTGCAGGAAGCCCGTCGGTACCGCCCGGGCAAGCGGGCTCCTCTGCCCTTTTTCCTTCAAGAGGAATTTCCCCCAAGCAGCATTCTTTTCGCAGAGACCGCCGTCCCGGAGGTGCTCCCTCCGGTCCTCCCCAGGGTCTCGTACCCGATGACGGGGCCTTGGTCCACGCCCCAGTGCAGATTGGAGGACGGCTGTCCTCGTTTCTGGGCGAAGTGGGCCACAATAACTTCAGACGCGGGTGCTGGAAGTCATCAGAGACGGCTACAAGCTAGAGTTCTGCCGACCCTTAAAAGCGGGTTCGTACTCTCTCCCTGCAAGTCTCCGGTCAAGCTGTGGCAGTGCAGCAGACCTTGGACAATCTGATCCGCCTGGGCGCGGTCGTTCCGGTGCCAGAAAGTCAGCTTGGCAAGGGACGTTACTCCATTTACTTTGTGGTACCAAAGAAAGGAGGTTCTGTCCGGCCTATCCTCGACCTCAAGGGGTCAATCGGGCCTTGAAAGTGCGGCAGTTTCGCATGGAGACTCTCCGCTCTGTTATAGCGGCAGTGAAGGCAGGAGAGTTCCTGGCATCCTTGGGCATCAAGGAAGCGTACCTGCATATTCCCATCTGGCCTCCTCTTCAACGCTTTCTGCGTTTTGCAGTCCTGGGACGACACTTCCAGTTCAGAGCCCTCCCATTCGGGTTGGCTACTGCTCCGCGGACCTTTTCCAAAGTAATGGTGGTCTTCGCGGCCTTCCTACGAAAGGAAGGGGTACAAGTCCATCCTTATGGACGATGGTTGATCCGAGCCCCCTCTTATGCAGAGTGCGGCAAGCTGTGAACCGGGTAGTTGCTCTTTTGAGCTCCCTGGGATGGATCATCAACTGGGAGAAGAGCCAGCTGCGCCCGACTCAGTCCCTGGAGTACCTGGGAGTTCGATTCGACAACCAAGTGGGCAGAGTGTTCCTGCCAGAAATCGAATTGTCAAACTTCAGGCTCAAGTGGACCAGTTCCTAGTAGCCTCTCCTCCTCGGGATTGGGACTATGTGCAGCTGGGCTCTATGACGGCCATGATGGAAGTAGTGCCCTGGGCCAGGGCTCATATGAGACCACTTCTACAATCTTTGCTGCGGCGCTGGACTCCGATGTCGGAGGATTATGCTGTGCGCCTTCCCTTGGACCCAGCAGTGCGCAAGGCGCTGAGCTGGTGGATGCAGACAGACAAGTTGTCTGCGGGAATGCCTCTGGTGACCCCAGAGTGGATTGTCGTCACGACGGACGCCTCTTTATCGGGCTGGGGAGCCCACTACTTGGCAAGGAGCGCAGGGGCTCTGGTCTCCTGCAGAGGCAAAGTGGTCTATCAACCTCCTGGAACTCAGAGCCATTCGGTTGGCGCTTTTGGAGTTCATCCCGGTACTGGTGTTGAAGCCTGTACGGGTCCTGTCAGACAATGCCACGGCTGTGGTCTATGTCAACCGCCAGGGAGTACCAAGACCCCTCTAGCCAAGGAGGCTATGAATCTTGCCAGTGGGCGGAAAGCGAACCTGGAGCAGCTTTCACATTGCCGGAGTCATGAATGTCAAGGCGGTCTTTCTCAGTCGCCATACCTTGGAGCCCGGAGACTGGCAACTATCTGCTCAGGCGTTCTGGACATCACGAAGCGCTGGGGCCAGCCGAGCCTAGTTCTGATGGCGTCATCGGCCAATTGCCAAGTGCCGCGCTTTTTCAGCAGAGGACGGGACCCTCGATCCCTGGGAGTAGATGCTCTTCTCCAACAGGCCGACACAAGAGCTCCTCTATGTGTTCCCGCCCTGGCCCATGTTGGGCAGGGTGCTAGACCGGGTGGCAAAGCATCCCGGCAGGGTAATCCGGGTGGGTCCGGATTGGCCCAGACGTCCCTGGTATGCGGACTTGATCAGGCTCTCAGTCGACGATCCTCTGCGGCTGTCAGTGGAGCAGGGCCTGTTACATCAGGGTCCCGTGGTGATGGAGGATCCTCCCCCTTTGGTCTTACGGCCTGGCTATTGAGCGGCAGCGTCTGAGGAAGAAGGGCTTCTCAGACAAGGTCATCGCCACTATGCTAAGAGCGAGGAAGCGCTCTACTTCTACTGCTTACGCCAGGGTTTGGCGTATCTTTGCAGCGTGGTGTGAAGCAGGCTCACTTTCTCCCTTCACTGCTCCAATTTCTTCAGTGTTGGCGTTCCTGCAAGAAGGTCTGGAGAAAGGCCTGTCGCTCAGTTCCTTAAAGTCCAGGTAGCGGCTCTGGCTTGCTTCAGGGGCCGCCTGAAGGGTGCTTCCCTGGCTTCGCAGCCAGATGTGGTGCGCTTTCTCAAGGGAGTTAATCACCTGCGCCCTCCTCTGCACTCAGTGGTGCCTGCGTGGAATCTCAACCTGGTGCTAAGAGCGTTGCGAGAAGCCGCCTTTTGAACCCTTGTCAAGGGCATCTCTGAAAGACCTGACGTGGAAAGCAGTCTTTTTGGTGGCTATCACTTCAACCAGAAGATAGTTTCCGAGCTCCAGGCGCTCTCATGTCGAGACTTTTCTGCAGTTCACTGAGGCAGGAGTGACTATTCGCACAGTGCCTTCCTTTCTGCCCAAGATTGTTTCTCGCTTCCATGTGAATCAGCAGCTCTGTCTCCTTCCTTTCGTAGGGAGGACTACCCAGAGGAGTACTCTGCTCTTAAATATCTGGATGTGAGGCGAGTCATCATCAGATACTTGGAAGTGACCAATGATTTCCGGAAATCGGATCATCTGTTTGTCCTGTTTGCAGGTCCTCGTAAGGGTCTGCAGGCTGCTAAGCCTACAGTGGCAAGATGGGTCAAGGAAGCCATTGCAGCGGCTTATGTGCCGCAAGGAAGGTGCCGCCTATCCAGCTGAAGGCTCACTCCACGAGAGCTCAGGCGGCCTCGATGGCAGAGGCCGGATCCGTCTCCTTGGAAGAGATACAGTGGTGGAAATAAGTATTTGATCCCTTGCTGATTTTGTAAGTGGGCCCACTGACAAAGACATGAGCATCCCATAATTGAAGGGTAGGTTATTGGTAACAGTGAGAGATAGCACATCACAAATTAAATCCGGAAATCACATTGTGGAAAGTATATGAATTTATTTGCATTCTGCAGAGGGAAATAAGTATTTGATCCCCCACCAACCAGTAAGAGATCTGGCCCCTACAGACCAGGTAGATGCTCCAAATCAACTCGTTACCTGCATGACAGACAGCTGTCGGCAATGGTCACCTGTATGAAAGACACCTGTCCACAGACTCAGTGAATCAGTCAGACTCTAACCTCTACAAAATGGCCAAGAGCAAGGAGCTGTCTAAGGATGTCAGGGACAAGATCATACACCTGCACAAGGCTGGAATGGGCTACAAAACCATCAGTAAGACGCTGGGCGAGAAGGAGACAACTGTTGGTGCCATAGTAAGAAAATGGAAGAAGTACAAAATGACTGTCAATCGACAAAGATCTGGGCTCCACGCAAATCTCACCTCGTGGGGTATCCTTGATCATGAGGAAGGTTAGAAATCAGCCTACAACTACAAGGGGGGAACTTGTCAATGATCTCAAGGCAGCTGGGACCACTGTCACCAACAAAACCATTGGTAACACATTACGACATAACGGATTGCAATCCTGCAGTGCCCGCAAGGTCCCCCTGCTCCGGAAGGCACATGTGACGGCCGTCTGAAGTTTGCCAGTGAACACCTGGATGATGCCGAGAGTGATTGGGAGAAGGTGCTGTGGTCAGATGAGACAAAAATTGAGCTCTTTGGCATGAACTCAACTCGCCGTGTTTGGAGGAAGAGAAATGCTGCCTATGACCCAAAGAACACCGTCCCCACTGTCAAGCATGGAGGTGGAAATGTTATGTTTTGGGGGTGTTTCTCTGCTAAGGGCACAGGACTACTTCACCGCATCAATGGGAGAATGGATGGGGCCATGTACCGTACAATTCTGAGTGACAACCTCCTTCCCTCCGCCAGGGCCTTAAAAATGGGTCGTGGCTGGGTCTTCCAGCACGACAATGACCCAAAACATACAGCCAAGGCAACAAAGGAGTGGCTCAGGAAGAAGCACATATGGTCATGGAGTGGCCTAGCCAGTCACCAGACCTTAATCCCATTGAAAACTTATGGGGGAGCTGAAGCTGCGAGTTGCCAAGCGACAGCCCAGAACTCTTAATGATTTAGAGATGATCTGCAAAGAGGAGTGGACCAAAATTCCTCCTGACATGTG